>NW_027105747.1:942797-944921 GCF_000696795.3 Halyomorpha halys
TATATCTCAACTAATTTTGAAAATTTTTCTTAAAACGGGATACGGAAATTTTAAGATTATTTAAATCGAGCAATGTTTAACAAGCGCCTGAAATTGAAAAACGGTGTGAAACCCCCCACTCCCGCCCTCCGTGGTTGCCTTACTTATCTCACATTTAAAACACAATTATAGTGAGTAGATTGGTAGATGTACGACGTGTTACGATCTCATATGAGAAGATAATCACAAAAAAAAAAGCAAGCATTTTTTATGTGTTGCGATCTCTTATGATAAATTATAATTGCTTTTGGTGTCAATGTGTCAATATTTTTAAATTAATAAATTTATAAATTTACTAAAAAATCCTTAGTCATTCAAACCCATTAGTTCCTGACATCTCATCCGTAACAATCCCTGATAATTCTCCGAGGGGTCAGAAAAAAAAAATATGGGCACGGGATCCTATTTAAAGCAATTATTAATTTACCATAATTAGGTAGTTTCTTCCCAAGATTATCATGTGTCCTACAACATATATCTCATTTGATTATTGTATTTTTTTTTTAGTTGTACAGTTTTTATACAGTTACAAATTTCACTAAATACATTTATTGAAGTCAAATCATTTCCTCATTGATTATAATGGAAATATCATTTTAGAATTTTTTTTCTATTTTACAGAAAAAAAAAAAGAGACGTATAGACATAAAATGAAAAAAAAAGTCTAAACAACACAAGACAATATATATGCCTCATTAAGATTCCAGTTAATTAAGTAAGGAAACTAAATAATAAAGTAAAACATTTATCACATTCGATTATTGTATTTTTTTTTGTTGTATTGTTTTTATACATTTATAAATTTTTCTAAATGAATTTATTGAAGTTAATCATTTTCTCATTGATTATTGCGGAAATATCATTTTAGAATTTTTTTTTTCTATTTTACAGAAAAAAAAAATGAGACGTATAGACATAAAATGAAAAAAAAAAATATAAACAACACAAGATAATATATATGCCTCATTAAGATTCTAGTTAATGAAGTATGGAAACATAATAATACATTTGACAATTAAAGATTCTGAAATGGCGTTAACTTTTCAGTTTTAAATATATAAAAATATTTTAGCGAAGTCTGTTATAACTTTTTAGTAAATATAAATGTGCACGTATTAACCAAAGTTAACCAACGCTATAATTATAACAAATATTATAATTTTGAAAATAAAAATTGTAATCAGAAAAATTAAAATATTCCTTAAAATAATCAGCAATCCGTAAATTACATAAATAATCCTCCTTATTTTAAAGGAAATTCTTTTTTTTTTACATTCATCATGACGTTCAATCGAAAAGTATTTTCTGATATGCTGAAAATTATTGATTACAATGAGGGAAAAATTGTTGATATCACAATTACATAAGTAACATCATCCTTTTTGGTGAGAAACAGCTTCGGCGTCTATTACAATTAGATATACTGCAACATCCTTGAAAGGATTTGTGGTAGCATGCGGTGTATCGTTCCGTTTTCTTTTGAATCATTTAGTGCTTCCATTAACTAGACACTGGTGCATGCAGTAAATATGGATTCTGAGCGGATGCCAACTAAGCTATTGCCAGCAATGTTTTCTTTTTCTTTTTCATATCTTACTGACTGCTTTATAAATTTGTAAGATTCTAACGGAACCATTTCTAAAACAAATTTGTAATTGATGCATAATTTTTCCTTGAATAAATTCATATAATTACCAAACAAAGTAAAAAATATAAAATATAATATTTGAGAGAATGACATTTAAGTGGTGCGGCCAAAATACAAAAGTTTGGTAAGTCAAAGCAAACCATATTAGTGAAGAATCTGCATATAATTACAATACATTGTTAAATAATAAATATTGTTTTTCTACCCTTTCCCTCTATATCCGCTTTATATCCCTGTTTACTCCTCACTATTTCTTCTTATCTATTTTAGTGCCAAAGTCAATCGGTATAAAAAAAAAGTATCTGAAAATTTATTATATACAATTTTTTTGCGAATATTTTTGGAAAAGTTTTAGTCGGTCAATAGTCTAAATGGAAATTAGTTTAATTATTATTATTATTATTATTATTATTTATGCAAATAGGAGTAGGGAATCA
>NW_027105747.1:945256-971523 GCF_000696795.3 Halyomorpha halys
AAATTATATAATATAATCAAAACTAACTCAGTATTTTTTCATGTTTTGATGAAGTTTTAGAAGTGTAAAATTTAAATAATAATTTTAAATTATACAAATGACAAAAAAAAAATCTAATTGTATGGGGAAAATAAATTAGTATTTGCCCAGAAAATTTCATCTACCCACAAAAAATATCAGGTTGACCTGATAACCTCCCGACGTTAAAGAATAGAGTGTCAAAGTTTAAAAATAAAAACCCTTTTATCTAATTTAAATTCATTCGGTCCCTGCAGGGAGGAGGTTGAAAATTATTCATGCCGTCCTTTGTGGCTCAAAGATAATTAATCAAATTAAATTTATTTATATTCTTTATTTTCTCACTTTGTAGGTCCCATACTGCCATGCTTTGTACGATTTCGTGTCGGAATTTCCGTTACAAAAAAAAAAAAATGCGATAATTTCAGCCCACCACACAAAAATACTGTACAGTATATTTTAAAGACTCACAAATAAAATCACTTAGCGATATATATTGTATGAAACAAACAAAATAAAAAAACATAGGGGACGAAAACAAATTATAACATGTATACAAATAAGAATTATAAAATAAAATATAAAAAAGAAATTAAAACTACTGTAAAAAAGACTATTGCTGCTATTCAAAAAAGGTATAAATTTATTGTTCTCATAGAAATTATAAAATCATCAGTAATCAAATTCCAATATATTACTAAGCTTCAAAGAAACGAAGATATAATGTAAATTGTATATGTATAAAATGTATTGCATTATATTATTATGTATTCTTTAACCATATAAAAAATAAAGAGGTTTAGAAAAAAATATATACCTAGAATATAATAACTAACTATAAATATAATATAATATATCAATCATATATATAATATAAAACACTTACATAGATATTTAAAAACACTTAGATTTCCGATCTCCTTCTAGTATCCCTGATTCTGAAATTCTGGCCGAAACGTTTAATTATATTTTTTCAACTTATTTGTTTTATTTTAAGACCGCACCTCCAACCATCTTCTCTTCGTATATATTATCTATGGTTAACTATATTCTCATCATTATATATGATATAATATGGGATATGTAAGTCAAAGCGAAAAATACTTTTTTTTTAAAAATAATTCACAATTTCGTCGTTACATGAATTTTGATCAGGTGAAAGGAAAAATTGTCTTCCCGAAACCGCCCGATTTTTCCTGATTGCATTCAAACTATGTTATCTTTTGCTAAACAGTTGAATTCTTAGCAGGAAAAAAATTATATTCATCATATTCCACCCGTGAAATCCTAAAATATGAATTTTTACAGCAACAGAAAAACACAAGTTTTTGTTTATAATTTTTGCTTTTCCTTATCTTAACATTTTTTTTTTTTTGTAAAATCACAAAAATAGCTATAACATCAAAAGGAGCCCACCAATATACACAGATCGTGGAGGCATCTGTAGGGTGCTTAGTGACAGTTGTGATATTGGATTATCTGGTTTGTATAGATAAATAGAAATAGGGTTGGGACATTTTACAAAATAAACAACATACGGTTCATAAATGTACAAAGGTTTATATGACTTGTAGGTGTATATCTTATTCTCACTTCTGACGTCAATATATTTATCTTCGGTTGTTTGGATAATCCCAAAAACTGATGATATGAAAAATTAAAGAATAGTTTGACATTGCACATTTAAATGCATGTTATGTTTCTAAAATTCAATTACACCATTCAACAACCGAAGGATCAAAGAATTGTGACCCCAAAAGGAACAGAATAGTATAATGTGCGGGATTGAAGGATTCGTTTAGTGAAAGTTGGCTAACTTTTATAAATTCTGTGTTATAATTCTGTGTTCATTTTTACCAGATGAAGGTACTATGTCAATTTAAGTTTAAATCGACAGTCCTCTTCGAGAAATAGGTTTTTTTTTCCACAAACAAAATTCCATTATTTTTTTCTAAATTACTTTAATGATCAAACAAGTATATATTTTTGCTACAATGGCTACTTTGATCGATGCATTTATGAAGACATTTTGGGAGCTTTTATTTAGGTAGGGGTAATAAAACAATAATGGCTGTTTCAAAACGTTAAAAAAAAATTATTTTTTCATTAATATCTTTAAAGTTATTAACAGTAGAGTAAATATGCCAAAATATGAGCCGTAATAGAGCTATTTACGTTCAATAGATCCCAAGATATACTTTATTAAAAAACAAAATTTCATCAAAAAATGCAATGAAGAATCAGTTATCAAGTTAGTGAATTTATTTTTAGAAATCTATATCTCAAAAACCATTCGACGTTCAGTATCTATTAGCACTCAAATTAAAGCTAGTGTACTATAAAGTAGTTAAAGACATTTATCTTTGTAGGAGTTGTAGTTTTTTGATATTTGACAAAATAAATTCACGAAATGTTAATTTCAAGTTAAGTTAAAGTTAATTTAAAGATAAAGTTAAAGTTCTAGTAGTATCAAAAATATTTATAATAATTTTTTTTTTGTTTTGAAACATCCACCATTTTTATTACCCCTTGGCAGACTCATCAATTTAAACTGGTAATTATTCATAGTTTTCATTAAAGTAATCAAAAATTGGGATGAAATAAATGCATTTTTTACTCCCTGGCTCTTGTACTATAAGTTTCCAACATCTAAAGTGAATATTATAGAAAATAAACGAAATTTGATATTTATTAAAATATTGGGAATCCTTAGTTTTAGGATTAACCTCGGATTCAAAAACATTAGTGTTAACAATTGATATTTGAATTTGAATCGGGATCAAGTTGAAATTGAATACTATTTCGTTTCAAACTCGTCTAAAATCAGTTGTGGAGAAACACAATTATGCAAATGAAACTTAATATGATCGATTGAACAGGTGCTTGTTGTAACAAGAATGAAAGTTAAACTAAGAAAAGGGAGTTTTGTTAGTCAGGGATACACCTGTTGTTTAAAGTGATAATATTTATGTATTAAATATTACGTATTATCGCTAAACAACATGTGCGTTGTGTTAGAGGATTTTCTTTACGTAGGTCATTAATCTAAACTTAAAAGTTATTACATTAGAGTAATACTGATGACACATGTATAATGCATGTAAGCAACAACCATACTAATTCATCATAAACACCACAGACACACATAACATCCATTGAAGAATGGTGTCAAAACTAGAAAATCAAAATAAATCCTGACAAATCCCATCAGATCACCTTTACTCTCTATCGTAAACCTCTACCCTCCTGTCCTACAGTATCCTTTCTAAATACTCCACTAACGCCTGTTGATCAGATTCGATACTTAGGCTCAATCTTGACAAGAGACTTACTTGAAATCCACACACAAGACTGAAACGACAAGAAACTGCTTGTAGATTTCGATTGCTACAACACCTTGGCAAACGCTCTAAACTTCGCATTCACTAAAAAAAAATGTTATACAGTATGATAATCAGACCAATTTGGACAGATGGAATTGAGCTCTGAGGCTCTACCAAACCATTAAATTCCTCCCGCATCCAATCCTTACAATCCAAAATCTTACGTAAAATCATTGATGCTCCTTATTACGTTATAAATAAACTCATCCACAAAAACCTTAACATTCCATTCGTTGCCGATCTGGCCCAAAACAATCTTTTCATTCCAAACTCCTTACCTATCCTAACCAATTAGTTCTTAATCTCTCATTCTTAACAAATCCCTGATAATCCACCGAGGCGTCTAAAAAGAAGATGGCCACGAGACCTTCTGATTTAAAATAATACTTGAAGTACCACTAATGGGTGGTTCTTTCCCAAGATTTTCAATAGAAATGAAACATTCCACATATTTACTTATTGTATTTATTATTTTGTACAGTTTTGAATTACATTAAATAAATTTTAAAAAATAGTTATTTCTTTGTAATACAGAACAATTTTAGCCTATATTATATTTAGTACGTTTTAATATGATTTGCTGGATAAGATATTGTTTTTAAATATTTTATATGTACAAGTAGAGACGTCCTGCCTTTATTGATTGCACGATAAATTTATATAAAATATATATACAACATTTATTACTTACTCTAAGCGCTTGCAACAATTTGTTACCCATGACTAAAAGAACGAAGAAAAAAGTAGGAAAATTAAATTACTATTGCTTCTTTAGTGTCCTATAAAAAAGACGAATCCGACAATTTTCAGGAGTATAAATGATCCCCGGTTATCCGTCCTAGTTGGGGATTCGCTGTTTAAGCGGATGGTCTTGTTAATTCAGAGTGTATTAAAGAAAATCTTTCATATTAATTTTTCTCAAACCTTAGATAAAAATTAAAATGCGATCCAAAGCTTAATATTGGTTATATGTGTATTAATATGCGATGAACCAATCGTATTAGACCAATTCAAAAACAAAATAAATCTTTAGACATGTATATGATTTTTTTGTAAACAATTTTTTTATATGTATCTTATAAGTAGTTACAAAGTTGGTTATTAGGCTCTGTTTTACCAAAATAAGAGTTTTTATTGGTTTAACACCGGTTAATCGGGAGAGTCGGTTGAAAAGGGGCAGATTTTACAGGGCGCCGCTTTATAATTTGTGCTTTATCTGAACAGAAAAATTAATTTTTAATGAAATATTTATATATCTTTGTGCTTGAGAGCGTGCTACTAAAAATCCTAATTGTGTTTCAGATATTTAAAATAGTTAATGTCAATGACTATTCAAGTAAAAAACCTAAAATCCGAGAATGTCCAAGTTCTTAAATTCATCCGTTTTACAGAAGATAGTATTGTGGTTTATCAGATTTTTATTCATAAATCTATAAATTTCCACCAATCAATAATTTATTGTCTTCAAATATAAAAACATTCAGTTTTAGTCTTCTTTTTTAAAAAGTTTTATTTCTTAAAACTATTTTTTTATATTCTTAAATTAATAGTAGGTTATAAATTTTAATTTTATTTATTTATTGTTTTAATGTTGTTACATCAGAAATATATTCGTCTTAGACTCGAACTTATTCCTGATGTGAATTATGCCTACTGTTCATTAGATGATAACGCCAGTCTGGCGATACAGTTTATATAGCATGTGTATACAGAGTGACATTGTGAGCGGCGGGCTGAATAAAGACAGAGCAGGTGAAGAAGAGGACACGGTGTAAGGGCGGCCCCACGGGAGATAAGAGCATGGGGACCGCAGTCCCCGGGACAATTAGCCCCCGGGACAGCCGTCCACCTCGAGGACACCTCACCACTAATACTTTATCTCTCTCGCCTTTTATATCCACTCTCTCTTAGGGCTGTCTTCCTCCCTTGGCTTCATAACTCCAGGTCTCTTTATCTCTCTGCCTCTCACGTCGGCTATTTTGTCCTGAGGGAGAGTAGGCTGGTCATTGCAATTATTTAGCTCACAGTCTAGAAATATTCCTGAAACAAAAGCTTGTGATATCTCGAAAACAATTGTAAATAAATTTAAAATCTGAGAGGTTTATATCCCATTTAAAATAGTTATTAACATCTAAAATAATGGAAAGATAGTTGACCATCAAAGAAAGAAAGGTACTGATGTGAGGATAGTTAGCCGTAGATATATATGA
The DNA here is from genome assembly GCF_000696795.3 of Halyomorpha halys. NCBI lineage: Eukaryota > Metazoa > Arthropoda > Insecta > Hemiptera > Pentatomidae > Halyomorpha > Halyomorpha halys. Next base: position 950,868 of record NW_027105747.1, read on the forward strand.
GGAGAAGAATCAGTGAGGGGGGGGGGGAGTGCGGTCAACAGAAAAAACATAAGTTAAAGTTAACGGATTCACACTCTATTCAACTAGTGTACTACTGCCCAATGTGACGTAATGGTTGAGTAGTTGGCCCTCATCAGGTGGACTAAAAATCACCCTTTTTTTATTTCTAATCCGCTTTTGATTTCTAGCCTGTTATCGTTACATAATAAATTACTACTTTTTAAATATTGTATTGCTACATACGAGATGTAATCATAAAATAATGTAGGTAATACAAAATACTGATTAAATCTTGGCATAGATATAGGCTATTATTAAAATGAAAAATTACTCATTTAGAAAAACAATTGAATTATCTTAATAATTTAGGTTCAAATTACTGAAAGATTTATAAATTTATTTGATGAAATGTAGTGAAAATATGTAGTTAAAATGTGTTTACTTGTAACTCCACTGACAGAAGAATAATAAAACAGACATTCATAAATTTTTATCACAATAATCTAAAATTAGGAATATATAATAATAAATTAGTAAATCATTTAAAATATATGAAAGATAAAAGATAAATATTATTTATAAAATTAACTATCAATGTGTGAGGCTGTGTATATTGGAGAAACTTCTAAAAAACTAAAACCCAGAATAGAACAATATATAGGTAATTGTAAAATTATTAAAAACATAAACAATTACAATCTTTTGTACAGATTGTAAAATGTAAAAACGAACACAACTTGGATTTTAAAAATCAATAAATAGTATATATAGTTAATTATACAAAAACAGAATAGAAGACATAACATAACAAAAAACATTTACGGGTATTTTGTAAAAAAGTACTGTTACCAGATCAACGATTGATCAGGTGATTTGGTCAGCATCACACATGACTACCAAATTTTTACACTGTTAAGGATACCCATTTTATGAGCCTTGGTGAACACCGGAAGGCTCCTCCAGAACCCACAGGGTTGACTCGCGTGAAACAGAAAATAATTATCTGCCACAGCCGGATTCGAATCCAGGCTCTAACGAGTTTTCCAGACAGTGCCTTAACCTGCATAAATGAAATGGTTTGCTGTAAATTAATATCTAATGATGGATGGGGCGATGGCCTCGAAACTTATTATTGATAATAAGGAAATATACTGAAATATTAAAAAAATGTTCGCCTTATATCTTATTAAAAATAATTGAATTAATAATATGCATTTGGTCAAACTTGACATGAATAATGTATGCAGTATGGTAAAGTACAATCGGCAGTAGCTTCCATTAAGTTTACTGATGTGTTTGTTCCCACCAAAATAAGTTGGAAGTGAAATATATGCCACGATATTAAAGGAATATTTTTTATTTCTCATAGAAGAGATACGCTCGGTCGCTTGGATATTCATTCATACACCCACGAATTTCACCCTCTATGTTTTATTTTTATGAATTTCATTTTATCTTTCCTTTGTAGTCACATTTATATTTTTTTTTATGTTTGCTTTTTGTTTATTAATATTTTTCTCTCAGTTCGGTTATGGAATTTTATAAATGTGCTTAGATATTGCCAAAGAATATTTACGAAATAATGTAAAGCAACATATTATGTTAGTAACTAATTCAAATAACTAAATAAATTTTTAGTATTTTTTTATTCTTAATGTTCAGTAAGAATGAAGGCTCTTTTAATTATTTACCTTTTTGATCCGATGATATACTGCAACAGTTTATAGTTATCGTTCTCAGATTTTTTATTACATTTTGAAAACATGCATTATTTTCAAATTGTGTTTCAATTCCCAGGTTATTGATTCTATTATTTCATTAAGCACTAAACTCCAAAAGAAATTTATATTATTTCATAATATAATTATGTTGTATTTAAAATATTTTATAGAAAAAGATCATTAGTAGTGATATTGTCAATAAAGTAGGCAATTTTCGATTCAAAATGTTTTTATAGATCATTTGTAATGTTTAGAATGCAATCGAAATTATTAAACTGGATTTGGTAAATGACACAATTCTTCCTTTTTCAACTGCAATAATTTATTTCATATAATCAGCAACAACGTTTCGGGAAATATCCCCATCTTCAAGTTGCTGATAAAAATAACCTATATATAACATATAATTATCTCCTATATTATTAGCAAGAATGACAATATAGGAGATAATTATATGTTATATATAGGTTATTTTTATCAGCAACCTGAAGACGGGGATATTTCCCGAAACGTTATTGCTGATTATATGAAATAAATTATTGCAGTTGAAAAAGGAAGAATTGGAACCAAATCCAGTTTAATTCCAGAGACTCTTCCAGTAAAAGATCATTAAGTTTAGAAATTATTAATTAATAGATCTTTGGGAATGACTGGGATGGATTCATTATATATAATTTTTTTATTTATTTATATATATTATAAATAAATTGTTTATAAATTATGCATATATATATATAATTAAAGTAGACGATTAAAATATAGTTAAAAACATTAATCAATGTAAATGAGGATAGAACTTTTTTTTTTTTTTATTTAACATCTTCTTTAAACAATTCTTGTTTCTTTATATTCTGGTCTGTAATACTGATATTATGTTGATTATAATTTAACGAAGTCATTAAATCATTGACTATTTCTTTTCTCTTTTTTTTGTTACATTAAATACTGTACGCAATAGCTGTCCGCCTTTGAATTCTTTATTGAAAACAAATATGTTAGGATTGAGAACCGAGATGAGAAGATGTTACACTCGAGTTGGAGTGCACTTGTGGTACTTTCCACTCCTCCTCCCCCCCCCCCCCATTGTCGGCCAACTAAGGGTTTGTTTGCTATGTTTTATGTTGGAAAGCATTTCAGCCTTTCCTGATATTGGTTTTGGAGCTTTTGTAAGGACAAATTTATCTCAGGGGAATCTATTTTTGTAGGAAGTTTTTACAAGAAAAGGTCAACTAAAGATCAGTATTGATGGTAATAAATGACCAGAGTAACTTTTATTATGAGTGCCTCTCTCACATATTTTTCAGTTAATGTTTGAGCTTTATAACTTTCCAGATGAAAGAAGGAATTAAAACTGCGACTTTATTCCATTTTTTTCATATAAAATAAAAAAAATTAGGTATGAAAAAAAGCAATATCACAGACGTCGGCAACGAATGAAAAATGTAACTGACATATAAACACGCTTGTTTTCTCCTCGAACATGCCTATATTCCGTTTAAATTTTTTTTACAGAGAAACGAACATTGTTACAATTTATCAACTCATGTGAACATCCCATTCATAGGACTGGAAAAAAAAAAATATTCTGCTTGTTACCTCCGCATAAAACACAAATCATGAATAGATTTTCTAATTATTTGTCCAATTGTGCCATCACTGTGTGTTTTCACATTTTCTTAAATTTGTAACAATTCATTTTGGTATATTCTGATTTCTTTCATCGCATTTATGTATTTTTTAATCATTTTTGTCTAAAAATGAATGTTCTAAAACTATTGGTTTTTCATTAATATGGCATTAATATTAAACTGATTAAAATCAAGACGATCAGCAAAATATTGGGATGCGCAAATATTCACTATTTCTCACTTGGGTTAAAGTGGGTGTTAACGCTAAATATAATAGTTAAAATATTTTTAATTGAATTATTTATTTTGTATTTTATTAGAAATTTGTTTTGTTTTAAAGAATGAGATTATACTTGTGTTGTAGTGTTTATTTGTTGAAATAACGGCCATTAGGATTACTTTACTTCCACAATACAACAATCTACAGCCTAAGGTCAGTAACTCAGTCGCCTTGGTATAGAAAGTCAGAATCGTCACGAGACCTTTTCTGCATGAATCGCTATTGGAGCGTTGTATAGAGGTGGGCCCACCAACGTGAGAACAGTGAATTTCGCAAAGACATCGTCTCTCAGACATTTCGGTGGTGACCTCTCAGGACCTATCGTATTTAAGACATTTTAACCATTTTTTTTTTTTGTCTTATTCGAATGAAATATATAATATTGCGAAGTCCACCTAATAAACTAGCCTCACAAAGTGGTCTGAGTCTGTATAATACATATGTGAACAGCCTAGCTCAAAAAAGAGATGTTGTAGAAAACTGAAATTACCAATTCAAATGACATATCCTGGAATGTGACTGCAAACGTTTCACTAAAATCGACTGAAGTGAAGTGTCATTGTACACAATTGGTTTTACATTGTTTTACCACCATGTCCAAAACGACATTGGCAATATTCATTAAACTCGTCATATGAATAATGAAGTAAGTGGTCTTTAATATTAGTTAGGTCTTGCCTTCATTGAAATTGAAATTAATCTGACCTGGGTAAAATACCAAATTTAAAAAAAAAAAAAACCTCTGAAGTTACTTCATTTGAAAAAAAATTAACTTTCTTTCATAGTTGATAAATACTTCATACTTTTATCACAGTAATAAAAAATTAATAGATTTATTTTAAATGAAATAATTATACGATTTAGAAAAGAAAAAAAATACAATAATAACAACTTTTACCAACGTCAATAGTAAAGATGTCTTACTAAGAGATGTAGCTCTGGGAGATGTTTGGATTACATTTTGTAAAACATGAACGCAGAAAATTAATATTTATAGATCAAATAGATTTTCAGAGAAGGGGATTTAAAAAACTTATTATAAATTAAGAAAAATGCCAGGAAGGAAATAATAATAATAATGGTCTAACGAACCAGAATGTTCGATGCCGATACCACTGATCCCTCTCTACATACATCCTTCCAGAGCCGTTCCACCAAATCCAATTCTACTAACTCAGTTTTAACGCAATCCTCCCTTCTACGTTTCGGTCTACCCCCTAGGACGGTTCAGTGTTTATTAACATTTTAGGGATCCGCTCGTTACTAATTCCTACAACCTTACACGCCCATCTTATACGCAGTAATGCTATAACTTGAATTATATTTACCTGGTGTAGGTCCCTTAATTCAGTGTTGTGCAGCCTTCTAAATTCTCCTGTTAATTCATCCTTTTTCGGTCCGAATATTTTATGTAATACGTTATTTCCGAAAACCTTAAGGCACTGTTCATCCCTTAGTGTTACGTCTCGCACGCATAAAGACATTGGAAGAATAATAGTCTTGTAAATTCTATTTTTTAAAGTTTTGGATAAAAGGTGCAAGCTAAGCAGTTTCGAAATTGAAAAATAACAAGCATTTCGCGCCTTCAACCTCGCTTTTATTTCCTCATCAATTTCATTTTTTCTAGTTGCAGTAGAAAATGAAGCAAATAGAATATATATTTTAATTAATTTTTAATTTATTTTGGTTTTATTGGAATTATACCAGAAAAAACACACACCGGTTTGTTTCTTAAATATACTAGAAAGAGCTTCGGCATTCGGGTAAAATAAATAAAATAGTATTCTCTTTTCTTTTTTTTTCTAAAGTATACAAATAATTAAAATGAAGATAAAAAAATAAAGAAAAAGATATAAAATAGTCATAAATCTCACGAAGCAAAACCCCGTTAAAGTTATTAAGTTAGGATAAGATGAGTTAAAGTTTTATATTTATCGCTGGAAGATAGTTTTTGTTTTACTTTCATTAACCCTTGGCAGATCATAATAAATTTGCTAAGTTCTCCAGTAATATTTCCTAAGTTCTTTGTATTTATTTGGATATATAATTGACAATATTAAGCCTATAAGAGAAAAATTTAAATCAAAGCTGATGTATCTTGGGTGGAAAAATAAAACTAGTTATTGCCCTAACGCTTGTTTATCTCCACTTGATAACGAATGAAGTGGAATTAAACGGTATTAAAAGTGGTATAAAAACTACCCGTCTCACAACCTTGGTGACTTATAGTTGGAAGGGATAATTTTTTCTCTTTCTGATTCTTATTTGTCCTGATCTAGAAAAGGTTTTGCGAACTTGGAAGATTGGCGCAGATTACAACAATCCTTTCCTAAAACCACCCTCTGAATTCTATCACAGCCTGATCCCTCAAAGTCAGATCTGACACAATCTTTCGATTTATGTTTCGGTATATCACTGAAATTCTTTCCCGTTGGATAATCGTAGATCATCCTCGTATTACATTATATTGGTCACGACCTTACCGTCTCAATTATAATCACTGATTGCAGTTCACTCATTATATCACCGCCGCGTAGCCATTATAAATCTTAAAGCCCCGATCTTTCCAAATGCAACCAGCTACATTTCTTTTCCGTAAAGCAGTAGAATTTATAAGTTTTTGAAAGATTTTAACTTTCGAAACCGAAAAAAAAATAATAACATTATAAGATTATCTTGAAATCATTAAATTCCTTGGGCGTTGATGACCTCAGGGTTTTACGCCCTTAAGCCCCAGACAACAACAACAATTAAATTCCTGTTGCAGAAAATTCTTCATCCATATTTATTTTTCACAATCAGATTCTTTCTTAGCTTTTAAACTTTCACAAGATTCATTTGAATAGTTTAGCCAAAACTTTAAAAAATATTTTTTTAGTTGAAAAATAACTGCTATTTCAAAACTTTTATTTAGGACCTTCAGCTGAACTTTTGTTTGTTGATGACATATTTAAAATGCTTGGAGAAAAAAAAGTTATTATCCCTTCCATAATTTTTAACACAATTTAAATACTATATATGGTCGATTATCTAAGTATACAATGAAATAATTTTGATTCCACTTATTTTTCAATGATTTGCCCTTTTTCCACATTTCACATTTTTTTTAATTTCCAGAAAATTTTATTATGATTCAAGACTTCTCGGGCAGTCAGGAATCTGCATATTACAGGAAATGAAATCACACTAAAGTGCTAATCTATGGGTGATAAAATATACTATCAATGTTATAAATTTGTGTTAATAATTTCTTTTTTTTTTGTCAATACTTTTTCCTAACAAGTTAAATATAATAGTTGTAATAAAACTTTTATTTTTAACGTTTAAAGTAAAAATTACGAAAAAAAGTTTTATAAATAAATTTTGAGATAAAATACATTTATTTTATAATGAAATTTTTATTTTGTATTTTTTTCCCCTGTTAACTCCCATCGTTATAAAACAAAAGACTAACTTCCTAGTTGTTTTATTTTTGTAATAAAACATACTTTTAGGGCAGTAGTTTCCAAACAATAAAAGCCTGGGGAATTACTACACTCGAAATTAAGGGACCTACCACCCAAATCAGTTTAACATCAAAGCGGATTTTGATTCGCATTGACATTTATTTATTAAAACGTTTCATCTAACACCCGAACATCATAAAATATAATTAATAAAATATTTCTAATAATCAATCTTTACAAAAATATGTGTTGGCAGACCCTCTCGTGACCCCTATAGGGGGTCCATAAGCGAACCACCGGTTAGGAATCAACACCTTCATTAGGTACAAAAACTGGCTGCCAAGACAATATTTACACATTTACGATATAACCTATACATTTTTTTTTTATCTGTATTTTTTGTTTCTATATAATGTTAATATGTATTAAACAAGGTAATATTAATATTTTTCCTATTTCATTATCTGTAATTCAGTTCAATTTATGAAAATGTTTAATATAAAAGAAGTCGATTTTTTTTCAAAGTCAAGGTATAGGATTAATTTCGAACTAGATAAATAAAAAAAAGGTTTTAGTTAAGAACCTGACCTCTCTACATCTCGACAAACGACTGATATGGAATCCTCAAACAAGACTAAAAAGACAAGAAACTGCTCGTAGATTCCGACTATTGCAACATTTACTTGACAAACGGTCTAAATTGCCAATTCATTACAAAAGACTGATCTACATGACTATTATAAGGCCTATCTGGACATACGGAGTTGAGCTTTGCGGCTCCACTAAACCATCAAATTCCTCCAGAACCTCAGTGTTCCATATGTTGCCGATTTGGCCAGAACCAGATACCGTTCCTTCCATAATAAACTTCTCAACCACCCAAATCCACTTGTTTCTAACCTGGCTTCTCCTTCATTACCTAATAATCCTCCTAGGCGTCTGAAAAGAAGATGGCCTCGAGATCTTCTCCTCTAGAAATGTTATTGGAGTTCTATCAGTGGGTAGATTCTCCACATGTTTTTATCATGTCACTATGTCACCTACAGCAAATTTACTTGTTGTATATATGTGTAAATAACAATAAATGAATTATTAAAAAAAAAAAAAAAAGTTAAGAACCATTTTGCCAATAAGTTCTACCACACTAGTTAAAAGTGGATATGTATTTTTTAAAAATTTATTTATAACTCTATACTTTTGTTGCATTTAAGTTACAATTAAAATTTTATTTTTATTTCGTTTGATTAATTTTAAAAGGTACCGAATAATCGCAGTAAATATAAGTAAATGAAATAAATATAGACAACAATTATAATATCATTTTTTTTCCTTTATCGCAATCATGATTTATGGAATGAGCTTGTATTGTATCTAAGAAAGACTTACCTGAACAGAGAAGCTAAATTGCAAACTTAAACTTCAATAACCAGAAGACAATTTAACTTGAGCCTGGGAGTAGGTTCCGTATTGAATTGAGACTGGAAGTTGAAAATAACTTAACTATAAGACCAGACAAAGGCAAAGTAAATTCAACTGTAAAAGTAGGCGGGGGAGTTGACTCAAACAGTTCTTAAGGTAAATACAGTAAACAATTAAACCTGGCGACACTTGGCCTTAGGGTTCATTACTTGTCTTAGCCTCATTCACAACTTGTGTCGAGTTTACGTCCCCGTCCCCTATTCTCAGTTGCTAGCTCATTTTATATGTTCCCTGAGTGTCCCGCCGTTTGGCATATATTATCTTTGTACTTAGATCTGTCCGTCATTGCTAGCTGTTAACTTCTTTTCTTCAGTACACCTTTTTCTTTTTGTAAAATATAAACCTGAATGGACATCAATGGAAATTTCTATTTCAGAGAAGCTGTATTTACTAAGGAAATTATATTTGTACTATTATATTATATAATAATAGTAATACAATATACACATTTTATTTTTATTTCTTCAGAGAAGTACATTCAATTTGGTTGGAACAGAAGATGACATCCATCGGTCAGTGCCAAAATAGCATATAACACGATAGTCATACTTTTGATTATTAGGACACTGTGGAAACTAATATGAATTATAAGCTAGGACAATACAATATGAATTAACTTCTATAGGTAAAAAATATAATTCAATCAATCAAATACTAAAATAAAGATAAAATGGAAAAATAATAATAAAAATAATTGAAAGAACTTGATGAACGAAGTGAATAATAATTATAACAATTTACAATTAGTAAATTAATAATAATGAGCTAATGGATCCGTAATAAATATGGAGTAAACTTAATTAAACATATGAATATAGCATTAAATATTAAAAAGAATGAAATATATAATATTATACAACATGATGTCTATAATAAGAAAAAAAAGGAGTGTTAAAGAGCTAAAGAGCTCCTAAAGCATAATGAATATAACAATATATATTATGTTGCATTGAAGAAAAAAAGGAAAGTAAGGAAATATTTATGCCAAAAACTTGGCTAAATATTTAAAACATTATTTTTAACGTACGAAAATTTAACCAGTAACTGGAATAAAAATTAAAGAATTTCGAAATGCCAATATCTCTTCATCCATTGCGCTTATTATTCTTTATAAATTTATTTATTCGGCCCTCAGGCGTTTTTTCGACATTTTTTTCGAAATAAACTTAATTTTGAATTTTTAGTAGTAAATTTTTTAAATATATATATATTACTGAAAATATCAAGCATTAGTAAATTTTAAATCAAATTCAAAAAAATTAAACCACCATTGTTCTAAAGTACACTGTTTCCATAGAAGTTGAGCATTTAAAATAGTGCAGTTCATAAAGGACCCCCAAACCTGCAATATGCCACGGACTATTTTTATTATATTTTATACCTACATTCTTCAAAGTAATAATTCAATATTTTTATTTGACAAGCATTTGACATATAACGTCAGTGATTTAAGAATTAATGGCATAAATACAAATCAAAGTACAATAAAAACGCTCTTGTTAGGGTTAAAAAATAATTTTATAGCCAATTTTGAAAATAGAATGTTGAGAGTTATTAGAAATTAGGTTGTTTTTTGGGTTTAAAAATTCATACAAAATATATTATATAATATGGAGGATTTGGATTCACAAAATTTGTGACTGTGAGGTCAGATCTAAAGTTAGACCTTGGATATTTTGTAAGGGTTATTCAGCAATGTTATAGGGTTATGCTGCGTTTATTTACTAAAACAACTCAAGAATCATTATAATTGTTAGCATTACGGAAGCTGAAATTTGTAGTAAAATTTTAATATTAGCTTTATAAAATAAGGACTTTAATTACGATATAAATTTAATTGTCAATTTGCCTAAATTCTGTATTTAGTAATAGATAATTGTCAAATTAAGCACATGTTGAACAACACAAATTGAATGAATTGCAAACAAGGAAAGTTTTTTAATCAAATCCGACCCCACTCGTTTTAAATATTGGCTCGACCTAAAAATCAGTTGAACTCTAAAAGTTTAGTATATAAAATTTTTCATTTCTAAAAATCTATTTTAGTTTTCTAGATTATATGGATGCATAGTCATGAATTTTCATCTTTGCTTTGCTTAAAAAATATGTTTAGATCGTTACATGTTTTGGGAGAGTGTATGCTCGCGGTGTGGCCACAACTTTTTTTGACAAAATCGACTGAGTGGTACTTTCCCACTTTGTAGTATCTATTTTCACATTTTTTTCGATTTCCTCCATATCAGTTCTTACGATTTTGATTAACCCTAGCAGCATCAAGGTAGTATTCATTACGGCCTACTCCAAGGGGGAGCCCTACACTTCCCAAGACGACCTCCACAAGCCCTCACTTGATTTTAACCCTTATATCAATTATTTTCCTTTTATGGTAAACTTACTCTTTTGAAATATAATAATTTCTTCTTACTTCTGTAAATAAGATGGTAGAATAAGGATTATTTAAAAAAAAATAAGGACCTAAGATTTCTATATGCTTTATTATGAAAATGTTTTAATTTGGAATTAAAAAAAGAATAAGAATACATGATACAACAAAAACCTAGGGTCGCTGAAACTTTAATTATTTTCAATTTCATGAATATTTTAAAACAAAAAAAAATTCTATTGTCTGAACTTAGGTATAAGAATAAAATGTTTATGTTTACAAATGCTCATCACTAGATTCAGCAGGTTCACATGTGTCAACTCTTTTCAGAACAACTAAAACACCAAAGAAACATATCAGTCCGAAAATATTTTTAAGTAAAAAAAACTGAGGAAATCAGACCAGTAGTGAGAGTATGGGCGAGCTAGTGCACTTCCGTGAGCAGCCAATCAGAAGCCAGCATTTTGATGAACCTCAGGTCCCTTCCCTGCACCAAGGGGGGGCTCCACCCGCCCTCATCTCATTTTTCTAACACAAATAATTTTTCGTACTCTTCCTCCTTATCAAATATTTTTCAAATCAATTCCAACATGTTGGTAGATAAATTTTAGGCAAATAGATTTTTTTCCTTGTCTGTGAAAAATTTTTTGAGAGCAGTATTAAAAAAAATCGGAAGTGAGGGCTCGGCGAGCCCCCCCCCCCTTGGTGCTGCTAGGGTTAAACTTAGTATATCGATGTACGACTGTATGTTCTTTAATAAAAGATAGGTCTTATATTCATTGAAACACTATGACATGATGTAAATGACTAATGTTTAAGAAATCTTCCTATCAAGTACTTTTTTGTTCAAGTTATTTTTATTATTTGAAATAAATAACCAGTTCTCATTGTTAGCAATAATAAAGAATAGATACATACAAAATATTAAATAAAAAAAAGGGAATAACTAAAAGAAAAAAAAAAAGAAAAATGGAGACAAACTTGAAATGGAAAAATCAACACCATGCAATCTCTCCTGATTGCAAGTATATTTTCAGGACTTTGTTATGTTTTGTTAAACTGTTGTATTCTTGGAAGACAAAAAGTAAACATTTGTTATATCTAGGCCAACAACCCTAAATATGTATTTTTCTATCAGTAAAATAAAAATTTTCTGTTCAAAACTTCCCCAATTCTAGTCTCAATTTTTTTTTCGATAATCACGAAAAATAGCAATAACTTGAAGAGTTCACTAAACCAATATTTTTTTTTAGCTTTAGTCATCCATCGAAAACTCAGAATGGAAATATAAAAAATATTTGCTTGGGGCCGCCATAAAATAAATATCGACTGACCCATTACTATCTTAACCAGGACTTTGGGACCCTTAATTATCACGTACTATATTATTTTTGTTATTTCCTACCAATTTTTTTCCGTATTTATATTGTAGTCTTAGTGCTAAGAGGTCGTTATTGTAAATGAAACAAAAACTGATAGTTTTGTTATATTCTTTTACCTTGACAATCCCTAACTCATCCCTAGGGAAATTATAATAACTAAAACCATCAACAATCGTTTCGTAACGAGATATAATTTTTATTATAGTTATTCTATTTCAAATGATTTTCGGATAAATTAGAGAATTAGGATTATAATTATGTCAACTTTTATTATATTTCGGGAACAACACGGATCATACAGGCCTGTAAATTTGACGGATATCATGACGAGTAATAAAAATATCCGCTCAAATTAAAGTGGATTTCGATTCTAATATATAATCATTTGACAAAAGAATTGACGATCATTTTTTATTTGTTTTTCTTTTCGGAACAGATCGCTAAACCCGATACGGTCTTTGACTGAATGGAGTTGGGGCAGATTGGATGCAGTTTCCAGACCAGTGTTCCCGCTCCGATGAGAACTGGAGGGTAAATGATAACCAACCTGCCTACCCACAAAATGAAACGCGGGGCATAAAACCTTTGTAGAAAAGATTAACTTGTCCAGGTCGAATGGTCGATAGTCGATGAGCTAGAGGTAGCAGTGTCTATTGTCAGTATTTTTCTTTCCGAAATTACCAATAAATAAGTTGGAGTAATTCCGTACAATAGCGGGTTTCAGTAAATATGTACTTCTAATTAAAGTCCAAAATATATTTAAATAAACTAAGTAGGACCTCTTCTAGGAGCATTAGTATGAGTGTAGTAGATTAAATACGTTTTTTTCAAGAATAACCAGATTTAATTATTTACCTGCACTCTTCAAGCCCCTCCATAAATATGCTTCGAAAATATATAGTTCGTAATTTGAGAATCACCTTCTAATATAGAAACTTAATTGGCCATTAACTGCGAAAACTTCAATTTAACAAATTAATATACCGACAAACACAAATACTGTACCAAAAAAATAAATTAGTAGGGGGGGCACAGAAAAACAGCCATTTCTTCATTATTCAGTTTGAAAATATTTTAAACGTACAGATAAGTGAGGCTAAACTCTGACCATTGATATAGCAACCATGAAAAAAAGAAAATTCTGAAGTATCATATTGAATATATCTTTTGCCGGTTACATCTAACATAGAGATATAGTTATTATTCAAATACAAAAGGAAACAAAGGTATTTAGAAATGTGGCATTTAAGCTCTAAATAATTTACAAATTTTTCGATTTTTTTTTTCAAACAAAAACTTTAGTAATTTACATAAATAATTGACCGTATAATTTAAAATTATGAAAAAAATGATAAGGTTGTGGTCAAAAGAGAACAAAAATATTTAACAACTATTTATTTTCCGATATTTCTCCCTACTTCATAGAGGTTCATCAGGGCTGAATTAGTATGTAGAGACTAAGTCTCTAAAGCTGTCAACTTGAACAGCCCTGATGAAACTCAACAAAGTGGGGTGAAACGTCGGAAAATAAATATTTGTTAACTATTTTTGTTCTCTTTTTACCGAAACCCTGCCCATCTTCTTCATAATTTTAAAAACTTTTTATTTTTCTGTTACTATAAAATTCGTAATTTAGAATTTCCCGATGTCTGAAAAGCGAATAGCACCTTCATTCCTATCAATAATACAACAGTTTAACAAATAATAACAATGTCCAGCAAATAACAATGCGATTCGTAGAGATCGGTAGATCTCAGATTATTACGAATTTTGACATCTCTGTTTTTTTTTCCTTTTTCTCCTTTAATGATTTTTTATCAAATTCTATATTTTTTTGTGTTTATCCATAGTTTATAATTGCTAACAATGGCAACTGGTTATTTATTTCAAATAAGGAAAATTAAAGAAGTTTTAGATAAAGATTTATCAAAAATTTGGCCCTGTTAAACTATTTCAATGATGATAGAACCTAGCTGATATTAAATACCATTTATTTTAACAATGATAAACTTAGTTTAATCAAAATCGTTTTTTTTTAAAATTGGTTCTATAAAGCAGGCAATCAATAGATGTTATCGAAAAGGTTGTCTCACCTCAGGTACATACCAGTCGTAAATATGTAATTTTAATTTCGTGTTTGCACTAGACTGACCACACATACAAAGATCTTTTAGTGATACGAGGTTATTTGGACTCAAAATATGTATTGTAGTCAAAAATTGAAATTCAAAGTTTTCATGATCACATAAGTTATTTTAATTATAAATTTCATATAAGTAAAAGTAATGACTATGGATAGGATTTTTATGTTTTTACATATTTTTACCTGACCATGATATCTACGATTCCTTACTAACTAAAGATGTTTCAAGACATTTCTGGCCAAAAGAAGCCGTTTTTATTTCACATATTTTTAAATATTTGGCCTTTTTTACATATTCTGTTGTAAACCACATATTTTCTGAAATATTTGTTATTTTTAACATATTTTTAGGTATTCTGTCCTGAATCACATATGTCCTTAAATTATTTGTTCTATTTTAAATACATTTTTCGCAACAACTTCGTAAAATTCAAGAGAACGGAAGATACTTAAAGGTGAAATTTATCATTTATCATAAATAATGCGTAAAAATTCTATGTCTTCATCTTTGAACACAAATTAAATGCAGTGGCAATAATAAATTTTCACCCAGAATTACATCGAGAATTCCTCACAATCAATTAAAAAGAGCAAGGGTCTTATTCCTGTAGCATTTTCCTAGAATTTGTTTGTTTACTTTTCAATCCATTTCTCTGTTTCTTTCTTTTCTCCTCAGATTCCACAGCTACCAATACTATGTATTTAGATTTGTGCCGAGCATTTGTCAGAACAGACATTCCTATCTACAAAATTAGCAGGTGATGCAGAATACCGAACTAGATGCAATGGAAATAGATTCATTTAAGTATATCCCTATAACATCAGTAGATGTTGAAAGATCTTTTAGCCGGTACAAGTCCATTCTGCATTCAAACCGACGAAGATTTTTATTTGAAAATGCATTTAATCTGCAATAATTTTGTAACCGACCCTGCTGAATAATTGATTTCTTGCAAAGTTTTAAATATTTTTCTAAGCTTTTTTTTCTTTTTTAATAAGGATTATTCTTTATTTCCATTTATAATTAGTTTATAATTCATTCTGAGTAATAATTAACCAATTAGTTTAATTACAATTACTAATTAATGTCTTGTTATTGAACAGCTATGTTTTCTCTAAGTTCATTTTTTTGTACATATTTTAAAATAATTTCTTTAAAATATTATTCATATACTATATAATAAATACATATTTATGTAACTTTTTTTAAGTTATAAAGTTACTAATCAATTAGTAATTTATATTGTTGAATAATACAAAATTTATAAATACTTATTTTTTTAATTATTTGACAATTTATTAGCACATATTTATGTACATATTTCGGATTTTTTAGTACATAAGAAAGTAATGACATAATTTAGATAAACTTCTAAGGGATTACGAATTGTTATATTAATTCATAAAGACAGTATTAATTTTACTTTCCTATGTGTGGAATATAATAGTAAGGGTAAGTATTGTAATTGTGCAAAACTTCGAATTCGAATTGACGGTACCGTGAGACCTATCAACCAAGTGTCACAAATAGTCTCTGTGGATCAGTGCCAGTGTTTTTGTTTTTTTCTTCCCTATTCTATTAATTTTACTATCTCAAACAAAACAATTATAAAATACAGTAATAGAAATATGTATACATAATAACCATAAATATCCTTTGTTTGGCTCTGTGGCGCTTACTTGCCGCCTGCGTTGTTACGAGTGGGAAGGGACCTCTCTACAAGTGATGTTTAAGTGGGTTTGGACTGAGTCTGAACTACACTCGGCGAGCACACCAACCAAGGGAACAGTGGAGAAAAATCTATCTGTAAAATGAAAAGTTACATGAAACTAGAATTACATATTTTTGAGGCGGGTGTATGCGATAGATGTGAAGGTAACGTTTTTGATTAAATCATCTGACCGGAAGTTCCACTGGATAAAATCAATTTTTTTTATTAATTTTCCCAAAAATGGCTCTATTTTTATTAAACTCGATCAATATACAGTAAAGTAATCTTCAATATCTACTAGGTCTAATTCTTATTAAAATAGTTTAAGAACACTTAAATGTCAAATTTCCAAAAAAAAAAAAAAAAAAAAAACCCTCTGAAGCACCTTTAATTTTGTTTATTTGAAATAATTAACCATCTTGCGTTGCTGACAGTAATATAATATATAATAATATGCATTCTATGAGAAAATATGATAAATAACTATAATAGAAAAAAAGGAGAAGTAGTTTAGACTGGAAAATCGGAGTCAGCCGAACGTGTCCCATCGCAGATATTACTCAAATTAGTTATATATTTTAAACTGAACTTTGTACCTGGAGAAACCCTAAAGTTTAATTTTTTATAGCTGCAGGAAAATAAAATTTTTTTTTTTGAAAATTTCGCCGTAAATGAAAGATGCTCCCACCGCATATTTCTTTTTGTTAAAAAACGACACGATAAATAAACTATAATTGTGGAGAAATAAACGTATGAATTGAATAATAGTAAAGATTGATAATCGAATGTTTCGTGAAATCCTCGATCGGGAGAAATTTTGTTTATATATCACACAGTACCTAAAATTTTATAATAAAATTAATAATTAACTAACATTACTGTTAGTTATCCAGTGTTGTTTTGTTTTTTTTTTCACCGTATCATTCTAAACTTCCTTTCCCCTCCCGGAATATGTTTCTTCTGTAATATATTATTAGGGACTCACATTCCATCGATCTGAAGACGAGACGCTGCCCTGGAAATAACCGCAATTAAAAAGGGCCAGAGCAATTATCCTACAGCCTCTAGATAATGAGACGGTCTTAGGAACTGATTAAGCCCTAGAGGTAGCTTCCCAAGAGGGCCTTTGAATGTCTGTTGCCTTTATTAAACGGATATCTGTTATTTCTTGTTAGCTCGGCTCTCGGGTCATTGATATCCGCCCCTCTCTGATTAAAAACCCACCCCCGGGCCGGACTCAGGCCCGTAAGATGAGTGAATTTAGAGGAATCCTCTAGCAACTTTGTGCTCCAATAAATTACAGAAGGGAATACAATCCGGGGAGGAGGAGCTGTGAGGATTTAAATTAAAGACAGTTTAATTATTTGTTTAAGAGAAACCTGTAACTAATGAGAAATACAAAATTTACTTTCGTTCTTTGTTTTACCTTGATGATGGAATCGAATGCCCAGATATTTATAAATTAACTGATGGAAGAAAAGTAATTTATGAACTTCAATATCCATGAAATTTTTTTTCTACCCTTTAATTAAAATAGAAATGGTATTTCATACATATATAATACATGAGATGTATAATATGTACTTTACAGTTTCTTCTCCTTTTGATTGCCTTGTGGAATTATAAGGTGTTGATATGAGTCCAGCTAAGGCGATACAGTCTAGCTATAGCAAAAGCTACGCCATGGAATTAATGAAACGTGAAGGGACCGGTCCGCTGGTAAAATGAACAACCCCTCACGGTAGCCTTGTGTTATGCAATATTATGGATCGAAAAATTGTACATAAACATTATATCCGGTTAGCTGATTACGGGATAAATTCTCGGGATTCGATTATTGAAGTCGTTCGATCATGTGTTTTGAAGATCATAAATTGTAATTTCCCGATCATTTTGCTACTTAATAAAAATAGAAAATACCAGAATAATCTATTAAATTTTAATTAATAATTTTTATTATTACGTATTATTTTTAATTTTAGCAAGTTAAAACAATCCATCTGACGGCTTTGGTAGATAAATGCAAGCCATTTTATTTTAAGAAATTCCATTTAATTTGTCGTTATTTGTCTCTTTATCATTAGCAAATATCTTTTTTCAAACCATTTAGAGTTTTTGTTTTTCAATAAGGCAATATGAAGGGAAATTCTATCTTAAAATATATATAGATTTTTTAAATTTACAGTTTTGTTACTAGATCATAAAAAGGTATAACAATTTTTCCAAAAACTGTAACTCTTTTGGGTAGAAATTCTTTTACCTCATACAAAACCAGTATTAAGACCATTAATTAAAAATAATTAAGATATACCAAATAGAGTTTAGAATTTAACAGCTAATATTAAATCCTGATTCGTATTCAGATTAATTAATTTAATATAGAATATTTGTTAATTATAGATACTATTTAATAAATTGATCCGACATTATGACGTAAAAAGGTTCAATAACCCACCTCCAGTATATCAATACGGAATTTCGAGATGATTAAACAATTGGTTATTACCAAACATGACAGACATAATTAGGCAGAGAGCAGGTTAAGTATTTACGAAACGTACGTCTGTTATTGTTAATAAGTAAGTAAATTGACCCGCCCTCCAATTTCTCAAGAGGTTCTATGAATTTAGTAAATTTAGAATAACTTGAGTGACGTCCACCTTAGTTAATGTTAATGTTGTTTACTAAATAATTATGTGAATTACTTTATAGTTTGTGTTGCATTGTTGAGTTATTTAAATAACCAATTTTATTTAATATTAATACATTGGACTTAACCTTTGTAGTTACATATTAAATGTGTTTACATAATTTCAATTTTTTGTAGTAAAAATATTATTTATTAATTCATATCGTATCCATGGAATAATTTTTAAATAAAGATTTCAGTACTTTTAGTTCAACAATTAAAAATATTATTATTTTTTTATAATAACGTAAAATATTTTTTTGTTATTATTAATTACTTAATACAACATACAATATTTTATTGGTAATAGTTATTTTATAAAAAAATTTGATTTCTTGAATTAACTAAATTAATTGACAGTTTCTGTTTATAAGAAAACCAATTAGTCAACTTCTAAACCTGCAAATCTCTACTTCAAAACGTTGTTCACCGGCTTTATGGGTCACTACATTTTGTATATAGACTTAAGCAACAAGTTCGACTGCATTGGTTTGTGCCAATATTGCTTATATGACACACTATGAACTTCGTTAAACCGAATTAAATCTAAAATTTGCAACTTAAGGGGTTGATTCGAGACCATAAACGTAAGAATAATTCTGATCCGACGCCAGGAAAGGGTGGTTTAGCCAATCATGAACTTTAACCAAAACTGAATCGATTGATTGTACCACAACCGGAAAACGCTGATATTCAGCTTGATTTAACTTGGACCGGGGTATGATTTGAACAAAATAACCACAAAAGGGAGAACTTCTGCTGATTTAATGTCAGCAAGGGAAGCTGAAATAGTTTCTTTAGTGAAATCCAAACTCTCATTCATGCTAATAATTTAATTAGGTAACAATATAATAATTAAGGAAAATAAAAATTAATAATAGGTGTCATTTTATATGAGTCACGTGTATTTCATGATGTATATTTCCCTCCAGGGCCCTGTTTCATAATGAAGTACAAACTAATAATATTAGTCTTGTAGATTTATCTTAATTCAATTACACTGACTTGTACAATAGTAACTTGTACTTTAGTAATTTTTAATTTCTGTAATATCACTAATAGTCATCCCTATCATGAAAAAATAAGTATTAGTATTATTACCACACTAGTTTCTACACTTTTACTACCAACTAGTAGTATTAGCTTTCATTATGAAACAGGCCCCAGATGTCAAATCTACCAAAGTTGATGTTTTCTTATTCTTCATGACTGCTCCATAAGATTGCTCTATAACAGATTTTACCCAGTTGATAAGAAGTATTATTCCGAATTGAAACGTTTAGACGCTCCCCGGAAAGGATTTTCAGCAAGCAAGATGAAGGAATTCGTTTTAGAAGCGGAAAATCAACAATCCCTGTAAAGTCCAAATTATTAATCCGACTATTTTAAAAGTTTTATATTGCTTACCCAAGATAGGAAAGGTTTAGTATTCATGAAGGAAGCGACGTCTGATATGTAGGTGTTGTCTGGTATCTAAGAGATGAATATTGGTGGCCATCTAAAGATCTTAAGTGTCAGCTTCTCGAGCAGCTGCGGAATCGAATATACCTTGTAATCGATTTATTCACTTATGGCAACAAAGATTGCCCGTACTGAGGTCTTCTGATACGTAGGAGAGTGATGTGTGCCAAAGTTTTATTTTTATTTAGTTTTATTTTATTTTCACAATAACCAAAATTACCTCATCCAAATTAACCATACGATACAAAGAGATCACACCCATGGAGCCATTCTCATTCAGCAAATTATTTATTTTATATTAATTTAATTCAATTTTTATTTTACAGGAAATC
>NW_027105747.1:971678-1013280 GCF_000696795.3 Halyomorpha halys
AGTTATAATACGACAAGGCGTATTGTCCGCCTTAATACTCCCTACCCATGTAAATAAACAACCAAAATGTATATAAGACACATTAAGAGAGCGAATAAAACAGTGTTATTTCTGTAGTCTTGCGTACTGTTACTCTGCCCAATTTCCTACTTTAGTATTCCTCTTCCGACAGCGCATAAGTTTATATATATATACATACAATTAAAAATGCATGTGTACATATTGTTTTAACATACGATTTACTACATTTCTAATAAAAAAAGTTTAGTTCTCTGTATTGAGCTCAAATCTATCAAACATACCCCTATATACCCTTCATACACTTATATTTCAAAAGGGGTTTGGTCCAAATTCGGAGGACTTGTTGAAAGTTGAAAAATGAACCAATATCCATTTTATTAAAAATCTATAACTTCTCTTGCTTATGCATACGAATAATTATTTACCATATACCTCCTATGAATCAAACATTCTAGATTTTTTAAATATTTGAAAGATGTGATGTTCTAGCTGGAAGTTCTGGGTCAACCTATATACTGTGAATGTTAAATCATAAAAACTATTGACCCAAAAAGTTCAATTTGGAACTATAAAACAGAAAACCCTCTATAGAATTTAGGAAGCTTTAGGTAACATATGAGAGGATAACTGCGTAGCCTAAAGGCTTATTTGGATGAACTAAGTGTTAAGGCCTCTGAGAAAAGATTTGAGTTCTTGACTACCTTGCTTATGAGGAAATTCCCACCAAAAAAATAATAATTAAGGGATAACCCCACCCTCTTATGAAAAATAGGGGATATTTTGTACGAATCAAGAAACGGCGCTTTATGTATGATCTTCGAGGGTAATACTTATGGTTGGATCTTGGTCTTGGACGCATCAAAAGAGACCTTGATTGATGCTTCGGGGATAATAACTATTAATAATAATTATTCTGCCATCCCTTAATTAAAATGTATGACACATAGCACACCAATATTTTTGTGACTGGCCAACAGTCCTAAATTGGTGCAGAAACCATTTTTTTTCATAGTTTATTCCTTACTTCCGTTTAGAGGTGCAAAAAATTAATTACTTAGACATTTCTAAATCTTTTGGCTCATCCACTTTAGCCCAAACCTGAAGGATAGTTAAGGATTGGAGTGTAAAAATGGTGTAGTGTAAACGTCATCGACTTCCATCAGCAGCTCAAGCGAAAAGGTAATTTCCTGGACATGTCTATATCTCAAATACGGTTCGTCCTATAAGCCTCATCAAGGATCATTAACTTTTAAATATGAGTAATCATGTACCTAATCGAAATGAAAATTACAGGAAAAGGAGAATTTCCATTAAATGTAATTATTTAAAGGTAAAATTAAAAGAATATATTTTTTTAAAAAAATAAGGAAGTTATACTGACAATTTAATTGGCAGCCTGTCTTTTTTTCCATATAAAAAAATCATTATTAATGATAATTACGTTCAAATTAATATATACATTTTATTTACCTGAAGTTTGTTAAATAATCATTTTTTTTTTATTTTCATTTCTCCATTTCTTAAATTAATTTAATTGAATTATTAATTATTTAAGCTATTTATTTTTGTTTAAACTTGTAATGTGAAAAAAATTACCTATGTATACTATGGCACATTAATTATACTTTATACCAGGCCCTGGTAACCAGCGACGTGTAAATAAAAATAGGTAAAAATTAACTTAAGATGGTCACAGTCTACGTACAAAAAAAAAGCCACACGTGTCTTTTTTGTTTATAAAAAGCAATTAAAGATGTTAAAGCAATCAAAATAATAATAAAATACATAATTGGACATGTTTAAACTTAACTTATTAAAAGATATGTTACCTAATTAAACAGGATGATCCTAAAGGCTGGGGAGTTTAACTTTGGGAACCACCAGAAGGGAAAAGCAATTTAAACTTATTATGCCGGCTAAGTTGAAACTTGATAAACTGTTGCCTTCTTTAAATATATCACGCGCTTACGTGTTGAATTACAAGTTTGTAGGATTGTGTTATCTGTGAATCGTCTTTTCTATCTGTTCGCCCAAAAGTAAATCTTCCATTTAATGGAATTCTCTAAAAGAAAGAAAAAAATATCTATCAACTAACAATATAATATAAGCAATTTACCTTTAAAAAAACAAAGAACAAATAAATTTCAGAACAGACTTAAAGAGTGCAAACACTCATCAAACAGTTATTGTTGATAAATTGGAAGAATAATTATAAACTTGACTGAAACCATATAAAAATAAATTATTAATTAATCAAACATTTATTATAGGAATTTATTCAAATACTTCGTAAAATTGAAATATTTGCTACTGAAAACAGGATGCGGAAATGTATTAGAAAATACAATTTTGAAATAATGTTAAAACTTAATAGAGCTCAGAGTAACTTTGTATTTTTCCCAGCAAATTTTTTCAATGATTTAATGTTTTATATAATAAAAAATAGCGAAATATTTGGGGGATATATTTAGGTTGGGAAAAAGAACTATCGAGCACAGATTTTGATTTTGGGATGATCGTAACTTTATTGGATTCGGTACATCTCTTTATATACATGCGATCAGCTGATCTCCTCAATCAGCTGACATCGAAGTAACAGCTGACTAAGGCTGTAACTTATATAATATATATTATTTTTTAAGTGCATATATATCACATACATATATATGAAAACATAGGGAAGATAATTTTACGCACTATGTTTGAGTTGTCCTGTCTCAGAATGGAATGACAGAACATCTAAGTACTCCATAACTCAATAATACAATTTTTAACAACTTCATTACAATTCTTTTATAACTCCATGAACCATGCAAATACATTTTGAGCCGATCATAAGGTTTCATATAAGGAAATTACTTTAACAATCTCTTTTGATTAAACTTTATAAAAAATCATATTACAATTGAGAATCATATATTCTGGATTTTCTTTTTAGGCAGTTTAATTATAGTATTTTTTTAAAATTGTTGAGGTGAAAAAAACTTCCAATACAATATAACCTGTTCTATATTTTTACATACATATTTGTCATATTTTCAATTTCCATATTGAAATCGTGTCATCTATATAATCATAGTTTAAAATTGTTTTACACCTACATTATTACAATTATTGACAATAATTTAAATAATTATTATTGACAATATGTGGATTGTAAAGGTGCATTAGTATAGGATAATAGTCCTGAAACGTTGTACTATAAAAATATAGAATAGGTTATATTCTACTGAATGTTTCGACACCTCAACAATTTAAAAAAAAAGATAACTATATAATTACATTTAGCAAAACATTATTCAATGTAATAAAAAATTTTAAAGAAAATTTTCAATTGACATAATGTTAAAAAAACAATTACAAATACAGTTTGTAATGAGTATTTTATTTTATTCAATAAAAAATTCGATTCGATAAAGTTATAGAAGTTGCTTATTTTATTTAAAATATTAAAAAATGTCATTACAATAGACTATTATACAATCACATTAAGCAAAATATTACCTCATTCAGGTAAAGAATTTTACGTAAATTTAAAAAATAGTCAGTTATGAGTAATTATTTTTTGGGTATTTTGAGAGAGGAAATCAGTTCCTATTCCCATCAATCTGGCACTACTAAGGATACGTATTGAAAATTATTATTATTAAACGATGGCTGCAATCAATTAAATATATATATATATAGAGAGAGAGAGAGAGAGAGAGAGAGAATTTCTAGCCTTCATCAGAGTTGTTAGCTTGAATCATACCACCAAGTGTGACGGGACCCCCCAATCAACTTCTCCTCGTATAAGTCATTCACGATCAACTATCCCTCATTATTAATATATATTGCTGTGTAATACCGTTGATGGATGAAAGCTCCGAAACGTCAATATGATGATAATTAAAAAATAATAACATCTGTCTTTTTTGAAGTAGGTTAATCAGCATTAAAATTTCATGAGATTAACATTTGTCAAAAAAAGAAACATTAGCCATAATCAATACAGTAAATTAATGAATGTCATACGTATGTTATCAACGATATCTAAAACTGTATTAATTGCGGTAGATAAAGGGCACATAATATTAAAAAAGACAATGACATATTCCCCAAGCCGCCATAGGATTCCGCGCCGTGCTAACTGAATCGCGTGCACACAACACCTGCAACACATGTCATAGCTTCAGCACGCTAACCCTTCCTCATCCTCACTCATTCTAACAGCTCTCACATTGCTGATATTTCTTCTTTTCTTTTTCCTCTCTTTGTGAAAATATTTTCGATGCTATGTGGCTCAAGAGAAATTGGTCTCGGCGAATTATTTATCGTGTGACCTCAACTCTATGAATATGGTTCAGTTTCATCTTTAGTTCTGATGTTTCAATGCGCTAATTTTAAATTGCAATTTAGAAGAATTAGTCATGAGAAATAAATAGAAAATGAAAAGAAAGTTCAATAACGTAGTGTTGATTTATATCCATTAAACAAAAAAAATCGACTGTATTCACTTCTGAAACAAATCTAACAACGCCCACCAATGTAATTACGATGCGGCTCGAATAAGGGGGGAGTTAATTTTATGCCATTAAAACGTAGAGTCAAACATATTATTAAGGTTAATATATCCTTAAATTGAAACAATGTAATAAATTTGACCTCAGTCCATTCTGATCCAGTCCGACTGGATCTTGATGGACGCGTCGAAATCTTCAAAACCAGACTCGTCTTGCATTTTTGTTACTTAATAGATTATCTCGAAATCTTTAAACTTTTTTAATTAAAATTATAACGCAAAGGTAAAAGAGAAAACAGTACATAAGAATGCCATTGCTTCGTAAAATTCTAAAAAAAAAAAAGCTCATCATCAGAGAGACTTTGTGGGAGATCTTAAACAAGTGATTTTGTTCTATTAAGATTATTATATAAGTTATTACTATGATTTATCATTAGTTTTTACGTCACAAGGAGTAATAGGAACAGTTTCCATATCTTCAAGTTCCTAAGCGGCAAAACATTAACAACTTAAGACATCTGTACTGTAATGTTTCATCATTTTGTAACATAAATTTATGACTTAACCTTCTTCAGAGACTTAAGTAAGATTTGATTAGGCGAACCTTATTGCTTATTACAATGAAATGTTAACTTCTCTCAAATGAATTTACTTCAAGAAGAGATAAAAAAGAAATATATATATATACCTAAAGATATTATTGTTGTATAGAAAGGGAGGACCCTGGAGGGGAAGCAAGAAGCGGGCCGTTGGTGAGTTATTACAAGATGTTTCTATTCTATAGAAGAAGGGTTATTGGATTGGTCATGGAACTGGTAAGGATTTGATGCTGATGTATTGAGGATGGCTGGCAACAATAGGAGCATTCAGTCTGACTTGGCGCATTGTCCGAGGGGCGGGTTCGAGTCTCGTCCGGTGAGGCTTCGGCAAAAACACCCTCATTCCAAACGAGTTGTCGTCTCCATTAGCGGAGATCTTAGAGCTTCGCTTCAAGCGCAAAAAGCTGTTCATTTAAGTGATAAAGAACACTTGATCGTCATGAATGTCAAGTGGTCTGGAAGTTTAATTAGTGATCTTAAAGATTCTAAGTTTTTTAAAATTATTCTTTCCTCCTTACCTTGTCCAATTTATTTTCTCTTGATTTTTTAAAATCATGTAAAATAAAAATGATTATAATAAAACAATATAAATATAGGTAAATAATTTACACTTACTATATTTACCTACGTTTTTTATACAATAACACATAAGGTTTTTGTAATGACTTATTTGTCGTAGAACGTAGAACATTAATACTAGTACGTACAAAATTGAATATAATAAAAAAAGGATAATATTTTGGAATAACTGTCCATTTTTTTATGTCCAATATCTTTGTCACTTTTGAGTTGAGTAGTAGATTACTCTATGATTATTTACTATTAATTACTACCTCTATGATAATTTAGTTCTATAAACATAATTAAGTACTCAAAGCAGGAACTAAAAAATTAATAATATTTAAAAGTAAACAAACACTGTGGAATAAATAATTATTTTAGTATGCATTTTTTTAAGGCAATCCACAGGAAAGGTGATGTTGGCCTAGTTATCTACAGGTGACCAACCTATTCTATCCATGGTGGGGGGTCAAGTAATATTGTGGAACCGCCACTTACTGAAAAATGTCAACGCCCACAGGCCGGATTTAAACCACCAGATTGATCTCATAGCCTTAGACCTAGGCCTAACTATCTGAGCTACGGACGGCACTTGTATACATAAATCGAATAAAACTTTTAAGCCAAGTGAAAAAAATAATTACATAATACCTTTTTTACAATTATTAAATAGGTACATACGTAAAATACATATTTACTTGAATTAGTGAATTAAAGTGAAAATAACTTTTTTAAAAAATATATATAATGCTAGCTATTTTTCGATGAATTATCGACTTTATTTTCTTTGTATTTTTACCTATTATATTCACAACATTTTTAATTATTAATTTTTTTGGCATATATTCTCGTCTGCCATATTTTTTTATTCACAAAATTCCAATCTAATTGTCTCACAGCCCATATTTAGTAGCAAGAGATAATGTTCTATAGAACATCTCGATTCAAGTAACACAAATTCAATTCTTCAATTTTATAGTTTTATATTTCTTAAAATATTGCCAATTCTAATATATTTTGAATGAATGATAATTGAACGTATTATTAAAATAAAAAACTCTAGCCGTGTTACTTGCCTAAGAAAGTTCATTTTGTTTTAAAAATCTTTATCCTTAGAATTTCGAATTTTTTTTTTTTTTTTTTTTTTTTTACTACGCCAAAGGAGGCATTTCTACCATTTTGTTTCGTACAGCCCAGTATAGTTTAGCTCTGCCAATGTAACTCCTGTCTGTAGTCAAGTCCGCCGTTGCCGCACATGCAAATATGTGATCGCCAGTCATCTCACCAACTCCACATAGGACGCAGTCCAAAGATTCAGTCACTCCTATTCTCTTCAGGTGGTGCCGCAAATAGTCATGTCCAGTGGCCAACCTGAAGCATCCCACTGACACCGCTCTTTGTAAAGTCAATGGAGGGCGCCTCTTAGGATCTAGCAATGCCGACCAGTTCTTGCCCCCACATTCTCCTCTACTCCTTTCCTCTGCTCTTCCAGTGATGGCGCTTCGGGCCATTTCTTTCCCCATGTCCATGGTAATAGGAAGAAGCGGTTGTGGTTGGCTAGCCCCTAACCGTGCAAGTCGATCCGCCTCCTCATTCCCAGGTATACCGCAATGGGCTGGAATCCACTGCATTACCAATACTTTGAGTATTTCTCTTTTACATTGTATGGATTTCTGGCATGCGAGAATTCTAGTGTTAGTTGAGGATTTCGAAACGAGAATTTCGAAAGTGATTGTAGAGCTTTGAAATTAGTCCAGAAAAAAAGAGATTTATTTATTAAATATAAAATTTAGATTAAAAAAGTAATTGTGCACTATTACAGTATACGTTCATTATCTGATTTATGGACTTTTATTTAATCATGAAGACAAAGATGCTCTTCTGAAAATTCCGTCTGAGACTTTATTAAATTCGAAATTTCGGAGCTAATTGCCAACGGAATTTCTCAGATGGAAAATTTATAAATACGTTAAAAGAAAATTCTTCTTGAGAGGAGAAGAGGCTTACGTTTTTAATGGGGTATCAGTTTCTCTTCTTAAAGAAGTCTATTCCTGGTATCTTTACCAGGATACCCTCGGCAACAGGGAAAATGTAGCTTTCACACTTAAAATTGGGTTCCGGTTTTTCAAGTAATCTATTCCTCCCCTAATCCTTTCTAATTCAGAGATCGGAAAGAAAAATCTTAGTAAGGCTCAGAAGAAAAATACATAATGAGCCTCTGGTGATTTTCCCAAATCAATTAAATCGGCTGTAAAACATTTATTTATTAGTAAATACGTTGAATTTCGGAGCTACGCAAAGTATAATAGAAAGAATCAACCACGGTTACCATTTTACTTACAGTCCTTTTTTATTTTTTATTCTTTTATTTCAATAAATTATGATTAATAATATAGTACTGGTTTTGTAATTATCATTTTTTGTAATTTATATTTCATGCATAATTATTTATTTTTCTTTTAGTTGTAATTTTTTATGTATACACAATACTGTATCAATTAATTAAGAAATTATATCATATCGATGGCTTACTTCAGAGTGGTGATAAATATTTCCTACCTTTACGAAAAATACAATTAATGGTTCCCTTATTTTAGGAGAATAACTTTTCAATTAATTTTCGTAGAATGGACAAGATTTAATTGTATTTTAAATAAAGTTAGTGGGAATGTATTTACTTATCTCGTTTTGTTTTTTGCAACTTTTATATTAATTAAAGGGAAACAAATTTAAGCGGATACATTAACAAAATTATTTTAAGTATATTATTGAAAAAATTAATAAACAAAGTCTACATCTCTCAAACACCACTAAATAACGAATAACAGTCAAATACCAGTAGGAACAGTGAAAGTTAATTTCGACGTAATCAGGTAAGAAAAAACAAAAGATCAAAGTGTAGTAGACTAAAGACATAAATTCAAAATAGACCCACAAAATAGTAATCCCACCACTCAACAAATCGAGTATCTATTGAGGTCTCTTTAGTGTCTGGGTGGAGTTGTGCTGTCCCTACTTGTTGGATTTTCTAAATATTTTTATCTAAACTAAGGTATTATGTGACTTCAGTCATTTACTGATGAAACTCGAATTGGTGAACCGTTTCACATTTACCCGTTTGAATAATCTAGTTGGACAAAATTATTTTATTACATTTTAATATTAAGATGTTAAGGTGAAAAATAAACTTAATTTATAATATTGATAATATTTTAATGGTAGTTTATTTTTCATTTCAACTTCTAAATACAAAAAGAACAAATAACATCCTATGAAATAAAAATGTATAATAGTTTGTTATGTTTTATCATATTTTGAGGCTACTGATTTTATAAAACATGTTTTCGAAAATCAAGAACCTCTGGTTTTTGGGATACAGTATTAATTTTATAAATATTAGCGTATCGAGGAGTTTTAATTTTACTTTATCTACCGTACTTATCTAAAAAAATTAGACGTGCCTGTTCCATCATCATATACATACTTAAGTAAATACAGTAGATGGAATTTGCTCAAATTGATTGAAAAAAGACCAGTTTTAGAACAATCCTCGTTTTTATAAATTAGGTGTAAGTGTATGTCCAAATTCATGTGGTTTTATTTACTATTGAATTTTCATGATTGGTTAACGAATCATTATTGAATAAACGTTATACTGCATTCCACCTACCGAGATCAGAAACTAACAACAGTTATGTCCAAACTGATCAGTTATTTATTCCAATGAGACTGTATTTCGTATTCAAGTCGTTTTTCAATTTCAGGCGCTTTTTGACTTTTTCTCGATTTAACTATCGTAAAGTTTCCTCTTTCCCATTTTAAGGAACTATTTCAAACGTGATATGACCCTTGCTCCCTGGGGGCCTTAGTGGGGGAACAGATTGCCTTTTTTGTGTTATGATCTCCTCTTGTGAGATTGTGACATGTCGTAAATCGACAATCTACTCGCTATAATTGTCTGTTTGAAAAGTCAGATAAATAATACTACCACAGAGGGCGGGAGTGGAGGGTTTCGCGCCGTTTTTCAATTTTATGCGCTTCTTTAATTTTGTTCGAGTTAACTGCCATAGTTTCCTCTTCCCGTTTTAAGCAAATATTTCAAAAAGTGATATAGGACCGTCGCTCCCTGGTGGTCTCAGTGCCAAAAGGCAATCCAAGGTATAATTAATACCCAGATATACATATAGCATACCTCCTATATGTATGTACCAAATATTCAATAACATTACAGGAGGGTATGAAAAAAAAAAAAAAAAAATGGTGGTCTCAGTGGTCCGGTCTTAGCGGGTCCAACAAGGAATATACTTAGGATCCTCAAGCCTCTTTTTTTTTTTTCTTTTTTTTCCCCCAAGAATTTATGTGTTCATTTTGGACAACGACATGTATAGATTTTGCCGTCTATTGGGACACGACTGTTAATTTTCCAGCATAAAATTCGTTCCATTGTATTCAATGTTCATAAAAAAAAGAAAAAAAAAGACATCTTTACGTTATTTATATGATCTTTACCATGTGTTGGAATTAAAACTAGAGTACTTTTTATAATTTATTAAGTTCATAATAAGGGGCTGGGAAACAGAGTTAAGGAAAGGATCTGCTTTGATTAGGGGAAGAAGAGGTAATATCAGCTCTGTAAAAATAAATTTTGAAAATAAAGAAAAAGGTTGCAATAGATAAAACAAATCAAAATTACCTACGTAGTTTAAAAAAAAAAAAGAATAATAAATAAAAACTTATACAATCCCATTAACCGCTTACCCAAAATATCTGATTCATACTCTACCCTACGATAGCTGATTCAGAACTGACTAGCTGTTGTATCTCTTTTTACTGTTCTGTCACCCATTTGCAACTTGCATCCAAATACTACAGTTTCAACTTTGAGTTTAAAATCCACTAAATAAAAAGATGTAGGCGTAAAGATTCAATGCAGCAGTTCGGTTACCATCCCTATTTTTATGTTAGGGAATAATCTATTATCTACATGGATAGCCGAATTCTTAAATGACCTTAAGTCTTCTATATGTATACATACATTGTTTTTTTTTTCACTATCAATAAAGTGTCAAAACATCAATGATATATCAAATCTGTCTAAATCAACGAGGCTATCCGATGTCAACAGGCGCAGCAAGACCTATATTTCTTTTCCCAAGAAGACCGTTCGATGATCCAAACCTCCAAGCGGCTATTGGAGACACTGAATGCAATTAGACAATCTGATTCCCGACGGTGCAGGGACATTATTTCTAGCCCCGGTCAGTATGAGCTGCTTAGTTAATGGACCTCATAAAGGCGAGGGAGAGGAGTGGTTTGGTTTGGTCACCCTTTTCGTGCAGTCCCTCATCCAAGTACAGACCAGTCTCGACGCTCCTTAACTTTGATTACAGATTTCTAACACTCTCAGCTATCACGGTTCCTATAGGTATTTTACCTCTTTTTATATAGAGCCGCTTATAAATTTATACTTTGTGAAATTCATATTTTCTTTTAAAATATAGTTTATTGTTATCAGTAGTCTTCATAAAATATCCTGCCAATGGGATTAGATAAGTTGATTGAATTCCAGATGAAAGTGGTAGAAATATAAGAAGAGCTGTACAGAATTAATCGCAATATGAAATAGTAGTGGATCCCATTAAGAGCGGCCTAATGAC
The DNA here is from genome assembly GCF_000696795.3 of Halyomorpha halys. Taxonomy (NCBI): domain Eukaryota; kingdom Metazoa; phylum Arthropoda; class Insecta; order Hemiptera; family Pentatomidae; genus Halyomorpha; species Halyomorpha halys. The sequence goes on from NW_027105747.1 coordinate 983,018, forward strand.
CCTAGGGGGAAGATATAAAGGGTTAATTGTGTAGGTCTGATGGTGGGGGTGGTTATTATTGGGTCGGGTATTAATATTGGGTCGCTGATGAGGCAGCCAAATTGGCAGCGGCACAATGCCCTTTCTTCAGCTCCGCTCCTCCGTGCAATATGCACATACAATCCTTAGTCTAATGGCTCTCAGGCTCAATAACGCTCTTTTTCCCTAGCTCTGCTTGGTCCCGGATCTGTCTTTTTATTTTTGTTTTTGTAAGGGGGAAGGAAAAAGAAATGGTTTCACAGAATCAACCACGGATCGATATGGGTCTCATCTGGCACAGATCCGGTATCTCTTTACAACGTACAATCCTATAAAGTACATCTTCGTATCTGGAAATATTTTGACATAGGCAAATTACTGATTTAAATAAAATGATTACTTCCATTCCGCATTGAATTCACTTGTTAGTATTTTTTTTTTTAAATAATAATAATTTTCCTTATTAATAGGTGAACGCGTAAACAAAATTTTGGGACGTGGATAAACACAATTTAGGATTTCATTAGTCTGAAAAAGCTAATTTTGCCAAATGTTGTCCCATTTTTATCGTTTTAAAAGTATCTCCGGTTTAAGGATCTCTCATTCATGCGATTTATCATTTATTATATATTTATCAATCGGTGACATTTAATGGAAAAGTAGTGGTCTTCAGAAGCAACAATTTTCAGGTTGGATCCTGTATTACAAAATTTTATTATTACCACAAAACTAATAAAAAAAATCAATACTATTTTCCTCAAAAGCAAACTTAACTTTTGAGGAAATAGTATTCGTATTCCAAGAAAAATCGTCACTCTTCCTAATCATTACTGAATAACTCAGAAAAATAACGTGTATAAAATATACGTCGTTTTTAAAAGTTTTTGCCTGTCGCTAATGAACATTTTCTTTTTTTAAAACAGGAGCATAGATTTTTTTCTGCATAGTCCAGATAATGCATATTTCAGTCGTGGTAATATTTGAATAGTATTTATTACATTTGGTATCATGATATTCACAAAGTTGTGTGGGGGCTGGTAGCTCGGTCCTTTACTACCCTCAAGGTAACACCTGGGCTGGGTTCGGATAAGACTGTGGCAGATGATTTCTTTATTTTATTTTTGGAGCCTTGGGCACACCAAGCCTCTGTAATAATTTGAGTTGAGAAATAAACCTCGATACTGACCTCACTTTCTTGTATAACCGATGGTCAGGAAATAGCCTTTGTCAAGTAAGGCTATTCATACCCAAGAGTTTTCATGGATTGTAGTAGTACTTACATATGTAAAAAATTAAATCCGTATCCTGAGACCCATGAAGGATTAAGGGTGCAGTAGTTAGTGAAGAAGTACTGTTTTAGACTAAAGGTTGTAATTTGATCAGAACCACGCTCAACCACCAGATTTCTACCTGATTAAGAGTAGATTGTAGGAAGATCCGTGTACGAAGAAGAGATGACAAATGAACAATAAGTCATCTTTCGCCATCTCTTCTTCAATCAGACAGCCCTGACGAAGCCCTACAAAGTGGGGCGAAACGTTTGTTAAATAGTTAACCTCTTCAAAGTGGGACGTGGGGTGAAGCGTAGGTTAGCAATAATAGTTTTGTTTTACTATTTTGATACCTTTATTGAACGCCACCCGGGACAATCTTCCGGGTATAAATTTAGTTCTTGATTTCATTTAATTTATCTTATAAAAATATTGTAATTGATAAGAAACATGAGACTATTAATTATTTTTGTATTGGTCTGAAAATTGCAAAAGAACGCACATTTTCAACAACTCTTGAAACATTTTCACAAAGATAGTTTTGAAATATTTGTTCTTCACGTATAATAAACTGAATTTGATGAAAATTCTTGTAGTAATTACTTGACTTTTGAAAATATGCCAGAATCAAAAAGAAAATTTTTGAAGAAGAATTTTAAGTTAATATTTTTCTTTTTTATTCCTATATTCTGCACCTATCAATTATAAAAATAATAATTACCAATCGGGCTGACATAATCATTTAGACATAAATCAGAAAAGAAAACCAATGGTGACAGGAATGAGGAAAAAACTGTGGCGTGCGCCAACCCGTCCAAGCCCTTAATTTACTTAAATAATTATGTAAGTAGATCCCTCATCCAGGCTCTTTTCAGTCTTTTTCTGGCTTTCCCCTTCGTTTCTTTTATTAATGTTTTTCAATGTCCGTTGAGTTCATTTTGAAATCTCTTGTAATATATCATGTGTTAGTCTACTGTTAACAATGTTTTGTTTCCATATGTTAGCATTATTATTTAATTATTATGGTCCATGGGTAAAATATATAGAATTAATCGTATCATATATTTAGATATAGTTGTTTTATGGTTTTTTTCAGACCTTGAACATTTAAAGTCAGTAATTTAAAAATAAGCTAAATAAACCAAATTAAAATATATTATAATTAAATTAAATTAGAAATTTTGGAAGTTCATGTACAATGCCAAATTTTAATTTGTATTTCTTCAATTATTAAACTAATTTTTTTTAACTTAATTAAATTGAGTGGACAAGCGCTATTTAGTGAATTCTTTCAAGTTTCCTTGTAACTGTTGTTTTATTTTGGTCTGAAAAAAATATAATAATAAAGTCTCACGTTGATTATATGTTAATTAAGACGCATACTAAAAAACACACAATGCAAAAAAATAATTAAAAGTAAGTTATATATCTAAAAAAAATAAAAACAAAAATTAAATTATATTTTATAAGACAAAACTAAAATTCTGAAAAGGTAAAATATTAAATTTTCAATTAAAATTAAATTATTCCTACATTAGAATATTAAAAAATTAACAGAACTAGATCATTTAGTTAATTTTATCATATGAAATCGTATTGAATCGCGGATTTCTTTCATTAACTGTAACATACATTGTAATTTTTTCCTTTAATTTAGCAGGTATCGTTAGCAAAATATTTCAAGCAAATTAAACAACTTTAAAATTTTAAACGAATTTTTTTTCTAAAAATTGTTGATTACTTCCTCAGAGGTTAAATAGTATCTATAGACCACGAATAAAGAAATCGTAGGTAATTAGCTAAAATATATAGGCATCATCGGATAAATCATATTTGGTTTTGTTATTATTATTATAACATTCAATATTATTATTTAATAATATTACCTACCTTATAATATTTGATTTTAATTAATTTTATTTTGTAAAATTTCTAATTATTTTAGTTTACATTATATAAGATATAAGTAAGTGTATTAAAAAATAATTAAGCACCGATTTAGTACTAATTATCTGTTTTTAATACAATAAAAAACAAACTGATTCCGAAAGTATCATTTAAAATATAGTGAAAAAAACTATTGTGTATTAATTCGAAAGTCAAGACTAGGAACGGGATTTTTATGTTTTCTCATATTTTTTCGATTTCTGTAAGCATTTTTGTGCTTATTACCTTCAGTTTCTATATATATTATGAAATAAAAAAAGGTAATTTACATCCACTCATCAAATACACTTTATTTGAGGATGCTAAAATGAACATAAAATATATAACTTACAAAAAAAAATAATAATCTGTGCTCTGGCCAATAATAAAACATTAAACTTTATATAAAACAAAATTAACTAAGATAATTAAAACATTAAATAGAACCGTCATATAATTTACATAACCACCATTTTCTACTTAGCTGTCCTTAGGGAGTACCTAATTTACAAGACCGCCTATATTCTATATCGTAAATTTAATAGGGGCTGGAATTTAGAAAACAGTGAATGTTTTGGTGTTTGGTAGTCCAGAAGATTAGACATGTATTTTCTTATGTCTGTGGGCATCAAAGATTTATTTTTGAAAACTTTATGATCCATCTCGTTTGCAAATTTATTGATGATAAGGACGAATATTTATTTAATCAATTAATTACGGTTTAATGTATTTTTTCTTTTTCAAAAATTCTGCTGACAAATTCAAAAGAAGATTTTCAAAATGTCATTTATTTTCATTTTTTTTATTTTTTTTATTTAGTTTCCCCATTATGTATATTTTTAAAAGTAAACACTTATGATCACATTTTATCTTTTATATCATATAAAAATTACATCTCCAGTTATGGATTGTTAAAATCGAATAGCTATGTAATGATGATGTATTAATATGTAATGAAAATTGTAGAAATATTATTGGTAAAATAATTGATATTCATTTTATACAGATCTTTAATGTAGCCATCAATTTTAACAAATTAATTATCATATCGTATTAAATTGTGTAATTTAATCAAATAAAGTGGGAATGACAATTTAAGTCCGTAAAATGAAACCAACAACAGTAATTTGACTTTTGTAATGACAAATCTTGTTCTTTCCCCACTCCTAAACACCTCGAACATAATTAATTACAGATGTCAATAGTGAAATTTGAAAACGAAAAGAAGCGCTAAAGTTAAACATTTATATTACTATCTACAATAGAGATATATAAAACTGTCCGATTCTTAACGAAGGCAATATTTAATTATCAGCATTTTTCCAACCCATATTTTGTCAAATTTCCATTCTTTTTCCCAAATAGTTCTTAGATAAATGAAAATATTTATTTATGACCTACATTTGTTGTTTTTGCGACGATGTATATGGTTTTCAGCTTCATATTTGTTTATATATTTCTATAAAATATTTTTCTCTAAACTTGTTAGTCACTGAAATACAAAATATTACAATAACTGTTACCAAAATATTTTAAATAGTTAAATAAAATATTTAAAATGAATTAAAAAGTTATTATTTTTAAACTACAATACAATATACTGTACAGTTATACGACATAAAAATTAATGTAAAATTTTTTTTTTAAATAATAAAAAATTCCTATCACAACTCAAATATACTAGAAAGACATTTAATTTTACTAACATTATTTCCTGTTAAGTATCTGATTTTAAGTTATACCTATAAGAAATAAAAATGAAGTTTTAAATACATAATTTATAGTTCATGAACTTTGAATTAAACTTTAACCAATATTTACACGGTTTTTAAAAATAATAAAAATATCATTTATGATATTCAAACTATAAGATTTAAATTTTACAAATAATAAAAGACCCACACTTAGAAGCACTTTAGACGTTAGTCAACTAAAATAGAAGTAAACCATTGTCATAAATGCATGTATACACCATAATCGTGTCATTAATTTCAGTTTCTTAAAAGAGTTACAACCAGTGATGCGGCGAGAGGGATGCGCTGGGATCTTTTAAGCTCTGCTCTTCCCCTCACACGTGGGGGATAGAGTAGGCTCAGGGATCCTCAGGTCGATTGTCTAAATATTGTATATTAGAGTGTAAATGTAATACACTAGAGATTTATCATTATGTTATTTTATTTTTCATACACATAATTTGATTATGTTCATTTTGTTTATTCTTCTGTTTGTATATATTTTAAGAGAGTTTTTTTTTTTTTATTCATTTATATATTTTATTTTAGTGTGTATGAGATCATTACTGTATCGTCACTATTACCTATTGCCCACAACTGTGTGGCAGATTGTAATATCAATAAATAAAGAAGTATTTAAAAAAAAAGGTTACGATTGTTATATTTCAATAAATAGAATCCTACAAACCTAAAAATACTTTATCCATTAAAAAAAATTAAATCAAACTAGAATTTGAAATTAATTACTTACTATACATATAAAACGCTGAGAGAACTTTATACACTACCTTTATGATAGTCAGTGCTGATCGCAGAGGAGTTGATTACGGCTGGCGGAACAGACTCACCTGATCAACGAAGACACTTTCATTAGCGCAGCAACGAGGCAATTTTCTCCCTCTGTTGCGGTCAACAACGAGCACAACGCAGATATTATTACATATATCTATCCAGTGTATTTAGAATACATTTTATTACTTTTACATCTTCTTCTTTGTACAACCCGACTCCAAGGACCCATGTTCCAATCCGGCTGTGGCAGAATAATAATTTATTATTTTGAAGAATGATTTATTATTCTGAAAAATAATTATTTATTCTGAAGAAAAATTAAATATTTTGATGAATAATAATTTATTGTGAAGAATAGTCATTTATTGTGAGGAATAATTATTTATTGTGAGGAATAATTATTTATTGTGAGAAATAATTATTTATTCTGTCATTGAAGCCATGAGTCAACCTGAAGGGTTCAGGAGCACTTTACAAAATTTTGGGTGCAAAATTAAGAAAACATCAAGCAGAGTAGCTTGATCTTGAACGAATCCCCCTCCTTTCACAACCGTTAGTCAAAAATTATATATTAGACCATATATATATATATATATATATAAATGTACATATACATTATATATTATCAGATATAAATATATTTGTGAAACTTTTTTGAATATAAGTATTGGGAATTTATGATATGTTATATCGATTAAAAATTTGAAAACATTTTTTTTATTAATTTTGTGGAAATAAGTGTTTGAAGTACAATTTGGAAATTTTTACTAAAGATTTTTGATTTTAAAAAATAATTATTATCTCTCAAAGGTAGGGTTATAAATAAAAGTTAGGGAGTTCACTTTGATATTACTAACAAATATTGCTTGATATGGCTCAATTATTATTGTGAATCTGTTTTCTGGATACAACAGAAAAACTGTTTTTACAGGAAAGTTTAAAAAATACCCTCTATCTGCGTCAATGATTAGCCAAAAATTAAATGTGAATACAAATATAGAAAATATTTTTTACTTTAATTTTTTCTTCTGTGTTTATGTTCGAAAAATGCTTAGGTTTGAAATTTTAAGCCAAAAAGATTCTGAAATTTCTTCGTATTTTTGTTGTGAAACCTGAAGTTGGCAAGGTAGTAAATCTAAAATTTCAATTTAGGATAGAAAAAACGTTTAGAATAATTTAGAAACTTCCATGATTTTATTTGGAAAACGCTTACTTTGATTTAGGTTGACTAGAAGGATAATACTATCAAAAATAAGAAGTTCTGTACACTGAATTCTCGAAAATAGCTGCTTACTTTACTAAAACTATGCACGAACTTAAAACTCAACAAAAAGCTTGCAACTGAATACAAAGTGGCCCACTACGTAAAGTAGGCAACAAGATGGTTCTTTATTATGAATGATATCTAATTTTTAGAGTTTGAAGAGGTACTGTCCACAGTGAAAATGGAAAAAAGGCTGTTCCAGTAAAAATAAACTTAAATTCCTCATTCACTTGGGGAATAAAGCAAAGCAAATAATTTTCCCCTCTTTAATCAAGTATGTCAATCGCATTTCCCCTGTAATCTAGAAAAGTGGAGGTAATCTCTATTACAGGATAAATTAGAAAAAAAAATAAAACTACGATAGTGCTTGGAAATTCCTGTCCGATTTCAATGACTAAAACTTCAATGTCTTAACTCGATGAACGACATATTCAAGACGTAAAAATTAGTGGACTTAATTGGGAGGAGTAGGAAGCCCTGGCCTTGTTCGTCTTTATTTGCAGCGGTAGTTACTGTATCTTTTTCCTAAGTAACATGGAATTGCTAATTAAGATTAGCAAGCGACATTTCTTGCAGTACGAATTGGCCCAAGAGGTACCATAGGCTCAAGGAATACTATAAAAAAAAAATAGCAGAGGAACACTTTTAGAAAAAGGAATGAAAGAATCTTTTTAGTTATACCATTGTCATTGCCTCGGAGGAAATCAGTTCTCTGCTTCAGAGTGCTTAAGAACTCCATAGACGACTTCCTTAAGAATCACTCCATAGGAGTTGCGGAAAGTCGAAAGAATCGCAGTAAATCTTGGCCGATTTTAAGCCGAAATAGAAATCGCGTTGAAAATATTCACTAATACATAAGTATTAAAATATTATAAGTATTAAAATACAGATAGAAAATATTTTAGCATATTTTGATTTAAGTTTAAAAATTTTACATATAAATTTTTTTTTTCCTTTGCCCAACTATTTTAATTGCAACTGCTTCTTTACAAACATACTTAATAATTACTGCATGTGTAACTAAAATATTATTTATTATACGTGTAAATAAGAAATTGCTCGACAACGAGTTTTTTATTCATAACATAATTGTAGTATATCCGTAAATTTCATAATGTAACCTTTTTTATATTTATTTGTGACGTATGAAGAATAATCAAATAGATTCTTATGAAAGACAATTTATAAAAAACAAATAAGTTTCATTTAATATTATTAATTTATATTTTCTTTATTTGTAATAACACTACGTCTCTAATTTCTGTATTGACTAATTCCTTTCAATAACTTGTTGCTCTAACAAGCCTTGAAAATATGCTATAGTGTATTAGTTAATATCTTATTCATTTTATGTTCCTTATGATGTCTAGTTCTATTAATGAATATATTATGTAAGCATAATACATGCAATAACTCTACTGTTTTAATTATAATTACAAGTTAACTTTTATGTTGATTAGAAATTCTTAAAATAAATTTTATATAGAAAAACCAAAAATTTCGAGTGGGCGAAAACCCACAGATCTCATTCAATATACTTTTAAGGGAAAAAATATATCGTTTTATTTTTATTATGAAAATACCTTAAACCGATTAAAAAAAAAATCCCCCAACTCCTTCATTAGGAGAGTAGGCTATTTCTGTTATTCGGTGACCACTGTTTATCTCAATACCGACCAACGGGTCCGCCTCTGTCGATGAAAAAAAGGCCTAATAATCTAAAAGCCGTGTATGTTAGCCGTAAAGTCGTTTAGATATTGAAGGAGGTTTCGTTATAGCCTCAAAAAGTATAGCTTTTAAGTAATTGAATTTTTGGCCCAATGAGCGAGAATCGACAAGTCCTCATTTAGTTCCCGATTGCTGCATAATTGAATTATGATTTCAAGAGTTTTTAATCAAAAGTCAATATATACCTCTGAAAATTTATTATTTAAAAGTTACTATGTGTAAAAGTACAATTTTTATAGGAAATGTTGATTTGTTATTAGACAGGAGAAAATTTTAATTTTGAAATAAATTAAATACGTTTTAATGTACAATTTTGATTTGTCAAAAAAAAATTTTACATTTTAAAACAAAAATTTAGATAGAAAACTCCTCAATTGCTCTAGATGTTTGAAAAATGCATAGAAATGTTTATTTTAAATGTATAATATAACTATTTTTATTTTAAAATTTGATGTATATAATAAAATGTAACTTCACTTTATTATTCCTTTTATGTAATCACTTATGTGCTATGCAAAAAAGTGGCAAACTCAACTATATTACTATTATACATTTAATTATATTGATACTTATCAATATAATTATATTATATATCAATACTAATACATATTAGAAGTACCAGCTGAAAAAGAGAAATTGGAATTTAATGTAAAGTTCTTTTGGTGGTATGTCGTACCTGATAAGGGGTTCATACCAAAGGAACCACCTGAATCATTGATCTAAGCGGCAATACCATAAAGGGATTAGGTTCAGTAGTTAATTTTAAAAAAAGAGGTTTTTCGGTACAGTATAATGTAAGAATGTAATTAAATCAAGATCTTATTCAGTTGAACTTTCCTGAAATCGGTTGAAGAATCTTAGACCCACTCTTGAGACTGGATGTTCCCCGAGCTGTCCACAACGAACTGTGCTATTGCTAGATCTGTTTATTTAGGAAGTTATTCTCATCTTTCTCCATTGGAATCTCTACCAAAAAGTCCCTCATAAACTCAACCCTTCTTCTCTTCCTCTAGACCCTGTGAATTTTCTTCTCTCTTCTCTTTTTCATAAATATTTTAACCAACACTTACTCTCATATGCTACATTTCCTCCTTGCTAAACATCTCTGCTGCTGTTTAATCAGAAGAGAGCAAGTTCCAAACGCTAAGCGATCTTCATTACTGAACCTCTTGGGCTTGACGCAAGCTATCTTTGTTCCCGACAATACCCTTAGGCGATATTCAAAATCTGCATGTGAGTATTCTATGAACTTTTATATATTCCTTTTTTTAAACTTATTTTGACTGATTAACTCATTTTATAGCGGTTACTTCAATGATCAGCAGATTCTTCAAGTGTGTACAACAAATATTTTGGTAGTAAAGAGAGAATATTAAAAAAAAAATCAATGAATTATGGTTGTTTATTTATTTCAGGTAAACAAATCAAGATATCTTTGAATGATCTTCACATTTTTTTTTCATGAAGGTATCACCTGCTACCATAATTTGAAAAGGAAAATGAGATTGGTCGAATGGGACTAGGATTTGAAATTTACTGAGCAGTAGAATACAAGAACTAGAATTAAATAATTTAAAAAGGAAAAAGAATAAGAATATAAATTGGTAGGATGAGCGGACGGTGGCAGTAATGAAGCCAGTCAATCTATTTAATAGCTGGTAGCGGAACGGTTTAATCGAGAAGAACACGCCCTACGGCCGGCTTTACACCTAGCATCTCCATCCTCCCTGATTAGACTTTTTATTTCCAATTCCATCCGCTGTCTTCATCAGCTATTTCTGATATTTTTATAAAATTAGTTAGATAAATAGATTTATAAAAGAACATGTTTCAACAATTCCAACATCCCAGATTTCGATTTTCAAGTCGGTAACTAGGTTCACAACAGCAGGTAGCTCACTACTGATATGAGCAGAAGGCAGAGTTTTTTTTCCTCTTTTTTTCGGCCTCCCATTGGAGTCCTATACTGCCTAACCATGGTTGGGGGTCAAAGTTCTTCATTTTGTGGGACCGCCACTCAATGAAAAAAGTCGACGTCCCAGGCCGGATTCGAACCGGCACCGCCAATAGACATCAAAATTGGTAAGAGTATGTCTTAACCACTGAGCTATGGGCGGCCCGAAGGCAGAGTTATACAGTATTTAAATTACAGCACAAATCAATCAAATGAGGAAGACGTAAATTATATGTGTTTTTTTTTCTTGTGTAGAAGTTTATTTATTAAATCTATTTACTATTTATCAATTGTAATAATTGCGACTTTTCGGGCTTTAAGGATATAGTAGTCCGTCCTTGTAAGAGGTTTTGGACTCAAAAGGGAGACGCACAGTTTTTGATACTTTCCACAAATTCTTTACAAATAGTGACTGTGGTGTTATACTTGAAGTAACAGAATGCTTCCTAAGATCCGTATACCATGCATTGCTCTGGCAGATATTCCAAGTGAAGTGGCATACGCAGTCATAGGACCTAACCTCCTTTCTTAGGAGTACTCTATGACATTTTATGTCCAAGTTTACTGGATGTGCCCGATCAGTCTTGTTTTTAAGGAGAATGGCTCGTGTCTTAGCAGTAGGCATTCTCGTCTTATTCCCCTTACACCATCTCGACTCTTAGCTTTCAGCTTCTCTCTTGATTCCTGCTCCGATTATGGAAGTCACCAAAGCAGCTTGGTCGTTCCCATAGGCATTGGTATGGATCCGCTCCTACCTCTAAATCTGACTCCCCCAGTAATTCTTCGCAATCAAGCTTCCTAAGGAATCATTTCTGGGGACATCTTCCCTCTAACGAAGCTTTTGTCACGTAATCGTTACATGTGATATTTACGCCCCTGTTTTAATCACAAACTTACACCTGTAGGTAGTTTCTTACTAGGACGTATGAGGACTAACGTATCTCTATAACAGCTGGATCATATTTGGCCACAAGACAATGCATAGGATATGACGAGCAGTAGCATCACTTCTCAACATCTCTGCAAATTTTTAGGAAGACATCAGCAGTTTCACTGTCACTAGTCGAAATATACTACTGTGGATAGCTTGACAATTGTCTATATGAGGTATTGTGTATTCATGTTTCCTCTGCAGAAGAGTCTCATAGTAGTGAAGTTCTGCCCTCTTGGGAAGTATCCTGTATTGAGACAACCAAAGTTCTCAAAAGACGCTCTTCAACAGGAATTAGATTTAGAATGTTAAATTTGAAAACAAAAAGTAAATCAACAAGTCTTTCATTAAGACAAAAATAAAACAACAGATACTCTTGCATAACGTGTTCTCTGATCAGTACTTGTACAATTATCTAATTATATTTTATAATAAAATAAAACTTACAAACGCTCTTATACAATAATTATTTCTTCTAGTTATAAGTCTTATTATTGACATTATAGTTCAGTCACATAAGGACTATAAAACTATAAAAGGATATCTGCAGAAAGTTTATGTTCTAAAATTTGCTCATTTATGTTCTTTTCGGGTGTTAATGACGAACTTAAAATTTGTGAGCTCTAATTTATTCTAGATATATAAGGATATTTTGATTTTGAGATATATTCACAAAAACGTGAGAAAATTATACCGTTTGTTTTTATTTTATTTGTTTAATATTTTCTTTTAAATCATGAAAACCTTGCTTTTTTAACAAAGTCAACCTTTGTGAAATCAAGCAAGAGTAAATTGTCATGTTTTAATGAGATTTTAAAAAAGTACCTGAAAGAGATCTTGGTCGAAAATTAAAAAAAAAAAAAGAAGTGCTTATTCATCATTCTAGGGTACTAATTACGAATTTCAACTTTTTGAGCTCATTTTTTCAGGAGAAAAAAAAATCAATAATACCAATATTTTCATTTTTTTAACTTATAACATGAAAACCAATTATTTAAGTATCATTCTGTATTAAATTAAAGAGGAGAACATTAAATATATATTTGATCTTATTGGTATTTTATTTTGTTTAGTTGCTTCGTTAAAGTTGCTTGAAATGAACAATAGTTCTAACTATGAGATGGAATGTTATCCATCTCAGAGGCAAACGAATACCAGGAAAATTCCCCGGCATCAAAATTTAAGATCATAAAATTGAAATTCTTAAATGACGTCACAAAAGAATTAAATGAATAATTTTCAGAAAAGCTGTAATTTCGAGAGCTCCAAAATCCGTCCAAAACTTTTTTTGGATTTTGGAATAGTTTGTCTGAACCATAATACATTATTAAAAAAACAAATAGGACTGGTTATGTTTCTTAAAAAAAAAGTTAAAATAAAATATTTTTAATGTGGGATCAATATACTATAGGAGTAATTAAAGATGTATTTTAATTATATTCCTTGGCAATTAACTGAATTTTCAATTATGGAGATGATGTATATTTAAATAATTTTTTTTAAACTAACATATTTTAAGAAATATAACGATAGCATTTTTGCAAATATTTTATTTTAATTAAATTCTGAGGGATCTGGTTTATTGACATGGGTCTTTTAAAATTTGTATAAATTCCTTCGTCATAAAGCAAAAAGTATCTGTAGTTTATTTTTTATTCGTTAATAAAAGAGGATTCTATAGAAATAGATGTTATTTTCTTGTTATTAATATAATTTTTTAATTAATAATTGTAGAATTAGTTGCTATAAGAAAGAATGTTATGTTAGTGTTTATAACATAACTTGTTAATTTATGGTGGTAGAAATGGTTGCAATAGGAACGAATTTTATTTTATAATAATTATTACTATTATGCTTTAACAGGATTAGTTAATTACTGATTGTTGAAGTGGTTGCTATGCGAACGAATGTTATGCTATTGTTATTGATACAATTTGTTAAATATTGATTGTAGTAATTGTTGCTAAGCGAACGAATGGATAAGTTAACATTTATTAAACAATAAATTCAGCCCGATAAGAGCGAGCATTAGTACCCTGATCCCATTAAGACGAACCACAATGATCAAAATGGTGCAGGTTATCGCAAACACCTCGCGGCAGGTTAGTTGGATGAGCTGTCATTGACAGGAGCATTGTAGCTATCTGTCTTGGCTTCAGTAACAATAGATTAGATAAGGCCGGGTGGGGGGCCCAACGGTAATCAAACATACCGTCCGGGTTCAATAGATCATTTCAATCAAATTCAATGTTTTGGATTAATACGTCTCCTCCCAAGAGATTAATACGCATCTTAAATTTAATTACTGTCGGGTACGACTTCGTTGATTTATATTAATAGAACTCTATCCTTTGAATCTCTATCCTGTTTATAATTATAACCTAATCATGTTCTTAATTAAGTCGGAGTTACAGAATTCAGTTCGGCCAAAGTTTAAAACCGAATACAAAATTGTAAATCATTTAATTTAAAACATAGTGTGTTTGAAGTTGGGCGTTGACCTCGAAACGTTAAAATTAAATAAATTAGTTTCTAATTGAAAGATACTTAATAGAGAAGATATCTTCACTACTACCAAGCTAGATAAAATGACAATCTTCCACTCGTAGAACTTAAGTTATAAAACAATAACGCATACAATTCAAGTATAAGGCTATCATTATATATGAAAATATTTACATATTATTATTGAAAAATTAAGAATTAAATAATGAGAGATAAATTATGAAACATAATAGGTAATATTCTGAATAAGGGCAATTTCGATGAACCGTCATTCTGTCCGTGAGTATAAACAAGTGCTTATTCATTTATTTATTTTTAACACGAATTAGGAGACTTCAAAGTCTGATTATTTTTTTGTTTACTGGGCCATTTTGGACATACGACGAAAGGGAGAGGAAGTTATCCTCTAAATCACTAATCTATTCTAAAATTCAGAGTGGATCGGTTGAATTTTCATTTCGTGGGACCAACACGAAACAAAAGTCAAACAGGCCGGCCGGAATCCTAAGGTATGTAAGATAATGGCTCAACAAACCAGACCACAATAGCCTTATCAAAATATAATTTGTCTGTTCTATGGGTCAATTATGTACTATCTCTTGAAAATATAATACACTATTACTTACTCAATTATGAACAAATATTGATGTTATTATGCCTGGTATAAGTTTATGTATGTAGTTACTTAGTTAGGTATTCCACTATGTTGCCTACAGTTCCATTGATTTTGAAGATTTTTTTTGGCAAAAATCATATTTTTATGTTTGTGTTTTAGATAATTATTTATGGATGTTTGAAAACTTAAATTCTTCAGGCGTTCGGTCCCAAAAAATGCTAGGATTTTTTATTGAGTTTTTTGGCTTCACCGGGTTTTTAAAGGCTGATTTTATAAATTGTAGAAAGAATATTTAAGAAATTTGTTCTTATGAGAATAACAATATAGTAAGCGACTTTTTCCTTGTTCAAGGTAAAACATTATAACGAGCAAACATTTCGAAATTATAAAAGTTTTCTTTTCGTCAATTACCATTTTTTACGATTTATTTCTTATATTCCATTAGGATCTTATTTAAAGAAAATTTACCATCTTTGAAGGAGTCATTAACTTTCCAAGTTATACGTTTCATAAAAAAGTATCTCTTCCTTGTTTCAAGTTTAATTTAAAAAAAAACCTATAAAAGTCAAACCAATAAAATAAAATATATGTATATATAGTTGACCGTAAAAATTGATATATAAGAAGATGGTCAGGGTTGCGGTCAAAAGTGAAACAAAAATAGTTTACAACTATTTTTATATCAATAAAATAAAAATATGTAATTTTAATAGAATAGAAAAAAATTATATTTAAACAATTTAGGGAATATCGATCTTACTTTAAATTACATAATATAAAACTTAATAAATAAATAAATTGAATTAAATAAATAAAAACTAAATAATAAATTGAAAAAACAGCTGGATTACAGTATATATGATAAGATTAAATAATATGATCGCAGTGGAAGTGAAAATTTATTTTCTGTAAAAATCGTAATCTATTTAACTTAAAACAGCGTTCATAAGCCTAAGTCTGCATAGATTATAATTATCTTACATGGCTAATGGCGTGGATTGGTGTATAATAAAATGAAAAACATTTTACTGCATTTAATAATTAATCTCGACAAACTAAATCGATCATATTTTCGATAACTATTTTATTCAAGTCATAGTGTTTCAGAAATATTCAAGAATGCCTAAAGTAGATAAAGGAAAATGGGAAAAGTTTTTTTTTAAAGATCACGAATTTTCCCCCTTCTGAAGTTTACTTGTGAAATACTTTTAACTTACTCCCAGAATCAAAGTTCCAAGGAATGATAAAATTTCAGAAAATATCCTTTTGAACAATAATTCTAAACTGGAAGGTATTCAAAAAACGTATTTATTCCACAAAGTTGATCACACAGATATAATAAATGATTCTATCGATAAAAACGAACTGTTTTATATTTCCATGTCCAATTATATCAAACATTGTTTTGTTTCACTATCTGACCAAAACAAATTTTGTATGATTCAACCTTCAGCTCAAATATTGAACATAATAGCGCACAATTCATTTATTTTTACCAAGGCCATTTTGGGGTTACTGGCCTCCCCTCTTCATTATCAATAATTGATTGATAATTGAATATAATTTTCTCCAATTGTATATCATTAACTAGTTGCATCCCTTGTAGAAAAAAATTTAATAAATAAATGACATTTTTAGCGAATTATACCTCTCTTCCCCGTATAACATTTTTAAATGATTTCGCTTAAAATTCAAGCCTTGAATAATCACCAATTACAGTAAAGTATTTGAAGCTTCTTTATGGTTGAAATCTGTGACTCCTAATAATAATGGGGTAAATTATATAATTAGTGGAAAATTATCTATATAAAGTGATTTATTTGTTCTACGTTTTCAGTAAGAAAAGAAATTATTTGATCATATACAATTTTAGAAAAGCAGATTTTAAAAATGTGGTAAATTAATTACGTTGAAGAGAGGGAAGCGCTCATGATAAAAAATAAATGAATTAAGCATTATTGTTTTTTTTAATTTTTGACCTAAAGGCAGAATAGGATGATAAAGTTATCAAATATTGTCAGTTAAATAATTATTTTTGTTTCAGCAAATAATTAATTACAGATGAATGGTAAGGAGAAATAAAAAAACCCATAAGTCACTATGGTTTAATTATGTTATTGATATCAATAAATTTAAAATGAAAATCTACATAATATAAAAAAAAAATTAAATTCTATATTTTTATTTATTTTTTCGTATATGATTCTAGAAGAATCCAGTTTTTCATTTTGAATTCAATAATATCAGTAACTTAGAAAATACAACTATTTTTTTCTTCGGTACTTCAAATATTAAGATTTTTTTTAAAATTAATTTAGCATAATTTTAATTACCTATGAAATATTCCTGTTTATTCCATTCACCATTCTATGTTTCCTATAATAACTTTACAAAAGAATGGAAATATATCAGCCATTAGTAGCAGCAATTGATAGAATCAGACTGTTAAATTACAGTCAATTAAAGGACAACTTGAATTCATGAATTATTTCTCCCTATTATTGATAATGTATTGGATGAGAGGTGCCATTACCTTTTATTATATATTTCTGTTATTTCGAGAAATAAAGTACAAAAATTTCTTAATTTTCACAAAATATATGTTTATTATTAATATTGGCGTGACAGACTGTGAAGGTCCAAGGTCTCGATCAATGTACTTAGGAAATACATCGAGCGTTTCATGACATGGTTTTCATAGGATGGGTTCGTCACTCCCACCCCTGTTTTTGCGAGTGCTACCTATTGGGTAACGGGCCTCACAAATGCCTGGAAGGAGGCTGCGAGTGATTATTATATAATTATATGCTTGAAAAAAATCCTGGATAGGGCCGTGGTCTCGAACTCGCAACCTTTGGGTTGGCAGACCGGCGCGTTACTGTCACCCCTCACTAAATATATCAGCTCCCTAGAATTCGCTTTTACAATCCGCTTCAGGTTTAAGAATAGCCGAAATTAAAATTTGTAGCCTTAAAGGTAAAAAATTGGTCAATAAGGCCTTAAAGGTTAATAAGTTTCCTTTTTTTTTTTTTTGTCTAATAGTTTTTGAATGTTAATGTTTAATAAATTTTAGTTTAGCTATGATAGGAAATAAAAGCCCTGTTTAGTCCAGTTTTAAATATTCAATAGATAGGTACTACAAATATTTAGCAAGATTTTCTGGGTTTTTTTTTGTGTGTTTTTTTTATATAATATCTGTATCATACTCTTGACATTTTTAACTGACATATACAGTTCCAATGATTTAACAAAAATCTATAGCCCAGTATAGAAAATGAATTGTATAAGTATTTGAGAAAATAATAAAAACATTATTAAAATAAATTGAATGTATACTTTATACAATACTGATGTGCTTAAATGATCAAGGTTTTATTCTATTTTGATAGCTTATACGTTGAAATTCACAATAATCACCCCGGTTTTCTATAGGTTATTCGTCCCAACCGAAGATGGTAAGGTGGATTATTGGATTTGTGAAAATAGAATAGAATGGATCGGACCCAGGTCTCGTTAGAAATGTCCACTCGAAGCAACCCTTCCAAGTGCTACAACTCCAACAGCCTCAGCCGATTGTTAGTTCTTTGGCCATTCCAACAATTGGGTTCGATTTCCACACATGTCTTTTTGACAATGTCTCGTCAATGGAATTCCATGTTTAAATTTATATAACCTTTTAGATAGCGTACCTAGTGGATACTGAATAATTGAAACAACAATCATCATCATTTTTAATAAGCCTTTTATTCATGGTTAGTAGTTACGATTGTTTTTATTTCAAGTTATTATTTGGTTGTATTTTTTTAAAAATTTAATTTTTATTTCTATAAAAAAAAATGAGATTATTTTTATTTATTTACTGTTTTCTGCCTTTCAGCAACACTTTTTCCGGAAATATTAACAATGATCCAGGTTTTGCGTATTTTAATGTTGCTGATAAACATCTTCAAGTCGTAGTGCTCCTGTTGACTGTTATTCAGTCATTGTTTCCCAAATCTCCTAGGTGACCTCTATCAGTGATAACTTTCAATGGCACCCGGGACAGCTTTACACACTCCATAAATCCATAACCTCCTACATAATTTCTCATTATCCGTTCCTTTCCATTATTATTCAAAGTAAACCACAATGGATCCTATTCATCCCTCTTCTCTCATTCTAGGATTTTCTCTTGCTAGTATCCTCGGTTACATTCTCTACACACTCCTTACATCTGACATCTTAGCCAAATTCAAGCACTATCCTCACCATATATACCGATGGCACAGGTGTGCTCGCAATTAATAATAGCCATTTAAGGGCAACCCAAACTCTCCAATTCCATGTCACAACCCTCGCAGAATGATGTCAAAACTGGAGAATTAACATAAATACTATCAAAGCATCTTTATCTTTCTTCGTAAACCTACCGACTGTCCTACAGTATACCTAAATAAGATCCACCACCTTGGACTAAATCTGGACAAACTAACTTCATATCCTCACACAAGACTGAAAAGACAAAAAACTGCACTAAATTTTCAATCCATTACAAAAGATTGATCTTCATGACTATAAAGAGGTCTGAATGTACGAAGTGAAGCTTTGGGGCTCCATCAAACCTTATAATTCCTTTCGTATCCAATCCTTAAAATCCCAAATCCTTCGTAAAATGCCCAATGCTGCCTACTTTTTCACAAATAATATAATTCATAAAGACCTTAATGTTCCATATGTAACAGTTCTACCTCTAACCAGAAAATTACCCTTCCATTATAAACTTCCTAAACACCCAAACGCAAAACTTAGCGTCCTATTCCATTCCTTGCGATCCCTCGAGATGTTTGAAAAGAAGCTAGCCTCAAGACCTTCTAATGTAGAAATCTTATTGAAGAGGCACCAATGGACAGTTTCTTTACATGGCTGCATCATTATGATCTTACATCAATTTTACGTATTTTATGTAATTCCAATTGTAAATGTCTATAAAAGAAAAAATAACTTTCAATAATAAATGATTATTGAAAATATACAGTTTTCATGTAAATATTTATTTATATTAGTGGTATAACTGCAATTATAAGGCATGACAGTGAAAAACCTAATGCATATTTCATCCAAGGGATTATTAATAACATTTGTTTTTGTTCAAATCTGGCGAATAACTTATTTATACTAGTGAATTATCAGCAATCACTGCCTCTTGGCGCATTGCAGCTAGTTTGCCTAAGTATTGCGCTATAAACTTCCTAATCCTGTATATCACTGAAGTATTGTCCTTAGCCTCCATTAAACAATTTGCTTCAGGATGCTTGATGAGCATTAGAGCTTTCGAAGGCGTAGAAGAAACCAGACGAAGTTCAGAAATTTTCTTCATAGTATTAATATTAATTATGGATCTATAAATATTTCAAAATATATTATAGCATCTACGAGCCTTACAACGGAGAGACCGTATAATCAAAATTTTACGTAGGTACAAGGCTGTAAATCATGTGAAATTTTTAATGATGGTTCTTTTTAGTTTAGATATGCAATAAGCCAGAAAGAAAAATTTATTTTCTTATTATTTTTATTTTTTTATTTTACTTTTATTTGTGTTAATATTATTTCTTGCATTTTTCTTATTTATTCCTTACAATTATATTGACTTTTTTAAAAATGTTATTATTGTCTTTTATTTACTTCATTATTTCATTCATTTATTTATTTTATATTTCTTAATTATGGGTAAAATGTA
Organism: Halyomorpha halys; assembly: GCF_000696795.3. Classification (NCBI taxonomy): domain Eukaryota; kingdom Metazoa; phylum Arthropoda; class Insecta; order Hemiptera; family Pentatomidae; genus Halyomorpha; species Halyomorpha halys. The sequence continues at coordinate 1,003,475 of NW_027105747.1, forward strand.
GGTATTCATCATGATGGACAGGAAAGGAAAGAATACAGTAATTGGGAAGGAGACACTACAGTTAATGGAAAAGTGGTGAAAATAATGATTAGAAGTAAATAAGCGGATAATAAATATACTCGCGATACACAAGTATATGAATCCAAAGTCAAATCCATGAGCGAAGGAATCTCAGTGCGTTAGCAGATGGTGTTGAGGTTACCTCTGATCACTGCTTGCCAACATTCCGGTATCACACACTCCTTTCAGAAAACCGAACGTATTTCGGTTTTTCCGCTGCTCTCTTCTGGTGACCCTGCCAATTCTGACGCATATTCGTAGGGGTCATCTCTTTCCCAAGTTTCCCAAGATATATCCGGTGAGAATCATACTCTTCCCAACCAATATCTCGAGCTGAGAAGTCCCTCTCTAGATGTTGTCAGTTAACAATGCAATGTATTTGTAAATGTATTTGCAAGTCGTCTTGATCTTCAGCGCTAAATCATGTCCAGGTCCTCCACGCTGAGGCCAGCTTCTATATTGGTCACAAGGGTCGCGGCGGCCTCCCTTGTTCAAACTAATGGAAAACCGGATCTCTAACGACCTGCGAAGCAGGCCCTATTCGGTTTTATTTACTGGAACCTTGAAGTCACCAACTTGTGGCGTGCTGCATTTAGTTGCAGTTTTTTCAACGCTGGTTTTTCCCAGCATGATTTAGGACTTGGCTAAATTTCATGGCATTTACAGTAACTCAAGTAATTTTTATCTTCCCTGGGGATGGCACCATCAAATATTGAGCACTGTATCATTTTTATAATTAAAAATAAATAAATAGTAGGTACTCACGGACAAAAAATGTTCCTACAGTTATTGTAGGACTTAAGGTTTATCTACCCTTTCCTCAGTTCATAGCTTGTTAAAACTTAAACTCACTTCTTTAATTTAGGATAAATCTTAAATAAGGAATGAAGCTACACTTAAATTATAATCTGAGATAAAATTATAATAAATAAAAAATAAGTGAATAAAACATCAAATAATGAATAATTGAGAATAAGATAATATGCAGGAGCGATGTTTACTGTTGGCCGCCTATGGCTTGACTTGTCATGCTTTGGATGTGCAATGAGGCTGAAGTTGACTTAAGAGAAAACAGTTTCCAGACGGAGAATTTAAATACCCTGTGCGGCAAGGAGTTCTTCTGGTGATCGGTCCTTTTATTTTTTATATAAATAAATTTCAGTTGTTGTTAATTTAATCAAATAACTTAGCATAATGCAAATTTTACGCTGGTAAAATTATGGAGTTGTGCAAATGCTACTAAATTAAATTGTTACTCTCATGCATATATTTCCACGGTGTTACATTTGACCCCACCTTATCGACCTATAAGATATTTCATGATTTAAATACCTAAAGTTTAAGTAACGATTTTATTTTTTTTAATGACTTTTAAGATAATTAGTATGAGTGTATAATTCTAAGTGCCTTTTAAGTTTATCATCTAATAAAATGCCGAGCGAAAATTTAAGAGCAAGAGGAATTACGAAAAATTAATGTACAATATCATTTTAATTGATGAAGAAAAAAATACTAGAATATTATGTTTTCTGGCAGAGCAGAAATGAGATCAAATAACATAAAAAAGAAAAGTCTCCGAGGAAATGAGAATTATAAAACGAAATGGAGTTGAATTCAGAAATTAAAAGTATAATAATACTCGAAAGCAGAGAATACTAGAAACATTACTAAAACCTCTTCAAACTTAATTTAGTCAGATTGCCATTATGGCATAGTTCACGGTAAAGCTACATAAAAGGGACCGTTTAACAGCCTGTTATAAATGATGGGAATTTTATTAATCATTTAAATGCTATATATCTTTGATGCCATTGTTTCATTCCTGTGTATAACCTAAACGCATATATTAGTTAATATTTTTTTCCATTTTATATTCATTAATTTAAAATTTAAATAAATTAATTTTTAAAAATAAATAAATACCTTTATGTAGTTATTTTTAGGTATTTTTCAATAGATTGGTAATAAATAGTAAAGCATCAATTGGTGTAAGAAATCAACACTACAGTGGTTTACTTGACTACATTCTTAGAATTTATATTGTTTTAGAATTTTGTAAATGGGTTTATTTAAAGGAAAATATAAATAAATTATCTTGCATGAGATGAGAACATGAGTCTGTATTTCTGATGGGGACGTGATAATCACCTACCTGTACTGTGAGGTGTACCTCGTTTGTCTCAATTCCAAGTAAAATATTTACTGATGTCGAGGAATAGACCATTAAAGATATTGCAGCCTTGCAAACTGACTCTCAGCGTTGTTATGTTATAAGGAGATGGAAAAATGTACTAAGCCAAATTATAAATAAATTATTCTACTTACTTGAAAGAAAATATATTTCAAATTGTTTAAGTATATTTATTTTACTTATTAGTATTATTAGACAATACTTGGTGATACTCAACCACTACTGCCAATTATCGAAAATTGTCGTGAACAATCCATCATAACCCGACTCAGGATCGGACATACAAGATAAAGACCAAGCACCTTCTTGAAAGAAATCCTTCACCGACATGTTATATCCTGACGACGGAGCATATCCTGGAACACTGTTCGCGTCTGGAATCATCAAGAACGTCGTTTGGCCTCAGGGGACAACGTCAAAAGCCTTACTGCCAGAGAATTGGAAGAATTTGTTTAAGTTCCTAAAGGAGAACAACCTGTATCGAGAACCACGAAACCAGAATACGGTGCCTCTAACACCGTAGTTGTATACGGCACCTAAAAATTAAGCAAATAATAAAAGTTCAACGCTATTCCCTAAAATCGTAATATTCTACAATACTTCGGACAAACAATTTAGTCGGAGTAGACAAAGAACTTTTTTGAAGGTGTGTGTAAGGTTCATTTCTATTGGAAATTTTTATTACACACTGAACAGAAAAAAACACTTTTATTGATGTAATCCCACTTGCAACGTAAATATTGTCTCTTCGTATCAATATTGTAGATTTTTTTTTGTTATTTGTTTTGGGTTCTTCCTCTTTTTCAGGTTCTTAAATTCACGTTTTTTCCCAAATATTATCTTTCATTATTTGCTTCCACTTTTCGCTGGAAGTAACGAAGATTTTGGATATTTCTTTTAAATTATCCATAATAATGCCGAAAGATATTCATATAATTAAAATGGTATTCTTAAAAGATTTTTTTTTTATTTTATCTATTATTTACTCTTTAGTTTCCTCTGTATCAATGAATAACAGTGAAAATTGTATATGGAAGACAAACTCTATTTGCACAAACTGTAGCAGCATGTGAACATCTGGAAAGCACCAAACGATGGATCTAAATGCCCTATCAAACGGGCTTCAGCATTTCCATTTCTATTCACGATTCAATACGCTTCGAATGGCTGTAAAATTCAGTAATTTACTTATTAATTATTCAACACTAATTCCAAAATGTAATGATATATATTATGTTTTATTATTATATTATATTTTATAGTATTGTTAATTATTATTGCATAGGTATATGTATTATATTTTATATTAAAATAATTAACGATATTAATTTCTCAATATTTCAGACATTGGTTTTGGAAAACTTTGGTTTTTTCATTAGTTTGAAATATACTCTTTAATATCTATACAACCTACGCATTTATTTATATGCATATAGTCAAATCACTTTGTCGGTTGGGAGAATAGAAATATAAGAATATTTCTCTCATTTTTTTACTAAACATGATGAAAAAGATAGCTGGTATGAGACAGCAAGAACGATTTCTTCGTGTATTTAAAATTGGCACTAAGAATTTTTTAAAAACTAAAGTCTGAAAGAAGAATATTTATAAAATTTTTACATAATAAATATTTATTCAATTATATTGTTTTGTCAGAATGTGTTCGTATTAATATTATTTTTATTAGATGGCCCTACATATTTCGTTAAAAGTTCGGTTGATTTAAAAAAAAGCCATCGAAATTAATGCATCATGTTTATTTTCTCCAGAATAAATTTTATATTTTCAGAAACGCTTTATTATTAAAAAATAAAAAAAGAGTTTGTAACTAAATTCTAATTCCGCGAACAACGCTTTAAAACAAATAAAGTATTTACATATATTTTTATGAGCTATAATTTCCTTGTTTTGTTTTTAAACAAGAGAATGGCCTTGGGTAATTACTGAACCAATAGTTTAAAAAAATGTATTAAAATATGAAAATCGAAGGAGGAGAAAGTTATTAGAGGTCTAGCCCATCGGGCGGTTGTTATTTTTGTGTTTTTATGATCTTCTCCTATCACCTTCTTTGTAGTTTCCTCAGTTAAATAGTTTATAGATGCCTATTTAAACGAAATAAATAAAAACAGAGAAAATTCAACACATATTGGCCAAATTACTGCAAGAAAAACTGGTTAGCTTAGAACCTTGCGAGTAGCAAAGCAGAAGTATTAATTCAGGATCCTTCAGATTCAGAAGAAGAGGTGGATGATATTATATCATATAATATATATACATATTATATATCAAAAGTAGTGGTTCCAAAAATTCCAGAGAAGTATATGGTATTTGTCAACATGGCGTGGTCCAAGTCGAAAAACAAGAGCCTGATCCGAGGATTTACAAGATCTTATTTCTTCAGGAAGAATAAATGGCAAATGAAGACTTCAGGGAAGGAGTCGTTTTAATTTTTCGACTTGTGCCCGGCATTCCTTTCTACGACTTTAACTGGGTCTACTAACTTTAACATCATTACTAGATCTTAGTCATTTTACCATTGCTTTTATTAAAAAAATTCTAATTAATCAATTAATTATAACAATTAATTATCATTATTATTTATTATAATCATAACACATGTTTTATGTTATCACACAAATGTGTGGTTAATAAATAACAATTGGGATGATGAAATTTTTAATTTTTGTAAAATATTTATTTTATTCTATTTGACTTTACATGTTTTTTTTTTAATTTTCAGAGTCATCGTTACCGCGTTTCGCTGAGCCGATACCTAATGTTACTGTAACTGTGGGAAGAGATGCTCTTCTCGCTTGTGTAGTAGACAATCTAAAAAACTATAAGGTAAAGATATCTGATATTTTATATCCCATTATTTTATATATATTATAACTGTATCATTTAAAAGAATAAAATCAATGTTAACGACCCTAAAATAAGAAGTAATAGTCAAAAAGGTGTTAAAAAGTAAAGAGATAAATATACGCTTTACAGAGCTATTAAAAAAATAAAACAATTGAAACGAAAGTAACAGGTTCAAAAAATAAAAGGACTCTTCATTCATTTGAAAACATCTCTTCGAACTTTACATATACATACATATAATGCTTATTCTTGTTTGAGATTTGCTAAGTAGTTATTAAAAGATATCCATTAGGTTTCAACATTTTTTTTATTATATTAGCACTCCTTCGTTTCAGCCATTCCGGCCACTTTCAAGGATCTATCAATAAAATAAAAAATTTAAATACCATTCATCATAAATTAATCTTAAAAACTTTATGATTTTTTTTCTTCATATACCTGACCATTTTTGAAAAATTGAGGAGAGGAGAGGTTATCCTATAGGTAACCAACCACAGAATACAAGTAAAAGGGTCGAGTTTACTTTCATACCGTGGGACCGCCACAAAAAATGTAAACCTACCCAGCTTAGAATTGATAAAGCTCCAATGTCATCGAGGACCACTGTTCGAACAGAACTCTTTGGTTCTGAATTTTACTCAGAAGTATGGGTTATGGGACTATGTTCGGAATCAAGTTTCATGTTTTTCCTTAGCACTTTAAAATAAAATTTAATACAAAGAAAAACATCTCTTTAAGCTGCTCTCCTTTAAAGTAATATTCGATGCGAATACTATCTCAGATACAAAAAGATTAAACAAGAAAAAAAATCAAAAGATGCGCATCATTGTTATTTTAATTAAAGTATCTAAGTAAATAAAGTAATAGAATCTCTGCAAGTATAGAGAGTACTATTTGACAAATTAAATGCATTTATTACATCTACATTTATTACAATCTAAGGTATTCGCTTTTAAATATAGGAAGATAAAACGTTCTAGTAATTAAAACATAAATTGTTTCTGATGAAATGTCAGACAATCAAATCAGATGTAAACTGAAAAAATATTTTAATTGATATAAAATTAATTGGAACGACCTTATTAGGGATTTAAATGAAATTAGGAAGGGGGAAAAGGGGTCAGTCACTTGATTAGTAACTGCTCAAACTGATTTTCGTTACTTTGAGATTTTTTTTTCAATTATAATAATGGAATTGGAATTCCACTACATAGACACTGTTAAACACATAAGTTTATTTCAAATAGGGGCTTTGAAAAAAAAATAAATAAAAAAAATAAGGGTATCACTTTTTCATATATGTATTCAGAAACAGTTTCACCCGTCTCACCTTCAAGACAACCAAACTCTGTCTCTAAAAAACTTGTTAATCAGTTTTTTTTAAGGTAAATATTACTGAGCTAAGTTCAAAGTAAAAGAACTATTTAAAACAAAAACAAAGATATTTATAAATTAGCACTTTTGATGAATAAAAAAAAAAAAAAAGCCACTCTTTTGGCTAAAAAAAAAGTTCCTCCCACTGAGAATATTTCCTGCACATATCACTAACCTTCTATAAAGTGGGTACCAAGTTTCGAAGGACCGGGATATCTGACGTTTGAGCGGGATCCCAACCAAATTAACTCCTTGCACAACCATTGGTCTAGAAGAAGCCCTTCCTTACAAAGCAATGAACCCAAGACTCTTCATGAGTGCAATACTATAGTTGTTTTTTTTAAATATGCAATGTTTAGTTGGGATTCTATTAGCAAAATATGATTGGTCGTAAATGATTAGTTATTGTTACTTAAGTAGATAAATGAATTATTATTAAAATCATTTTGTTTTAATACCTAAATGAATTATTATTAAAAACGCTCTCCTCCTCTCTTACTTTTTTTCACGGTGATCACGTTAAACTGGTGTAACAAGACTATAGCTGACTGCCATGAGTTTCCGGCTCCAAATGCTCCAAGAACAGTACAAACCTGAGAGGTTCGAACTTCGGCAAGCCATCAAAAGAAGCAAGCATCAGAGTTGGAAGGAGCTTCGTGAAGAGATGGATGAGGATCTACGGGGAAGGCATTACAGAGCCGATATTAAAAAGTTGAATAGTAGCTCTATATGATTACCTACGTGGCCCTTAATTGTGCAGAGAATGGTTGCCACTCTCTTTTCAACACAGGAGAAATTATTGAAGGCAGGCTTGATACGTCTATTCCAAGTACCCTCTGGCTGAGGAGCTCTGCGATATAAGTTATAGCCTTCTGATAGGAAAACCCCCGGGCTTGGACGGTGTTCCCAACGTGCCACTGAGCACTTAAAGCGCCAATGGAGAGTAAACTGGATCTATTCTTAGAAGTGTTAAGTTCTTGCTTGAGTGAAGGGTTCTCTCATCGACCATGGAAACGCCAATATTTAGTCATGATCCCAAAGGGTAATTGATCGTAAAGCGAAATCCACGATAAGCGCTACCTCCTTGGTGGATCTTCAGGACCTTGAAATATTCTACAGAAGCTGGGTAGGGTAGGTTAAATATGACCCGGGGGGAGAGGAGGGAGAAGGTACCTCAGGGTTGTTTGCTGAGACCTCTGCTGTGGAACGTAATGTACGATAGAGCCCTTAGACTTATACTACAGAGAGTGCTAAAACTTTTTGTTTAGCTGAGTACTTTAAGGCAAAATTTTTCGCATTCGAAATTCACGCACTTGCAATTATTTCATCTATAGGTAAGTTAAAGTAAAAACTTATTAGCATTAATTTATTTAATTACTTATAAAATTATTTATATATTACGCCCTTTATTCAAAGACCTGATAACTGACCTGTACAACATGTAGGAAAGAGGTTTTGGTTTTCAGCATCGCGAAATATTACAATTACTCGAAGGCCAGATTCAACGGTAACTTTTTTTGAGAGGGAGTAGGGGAGGGGGGGAATTATATCATATTATACTTACAGAACTAATTATATATTTTTTCTCCTCAGTAATTAATAATCACTTAAGAATTCTACTGATGTGAATGATTGATTGAAAATACCTGGTATTTGTGTGCTAATATCTAATCACACCTACAAACCACTTAAACTGAAAAAAAAATCACCTAGTTAACAAAAGCTGTGTGAACAGGTGCTAATCACTATGTCAATATGGACTTTTGTCAGAACATCTTACGCAGACAATCTAAATTAATCATATGGTGATGTATACTCTCTTCGTCCAAAAGGACCCCCACCCCCAACTGCGGTTCTTGAGGCATTAAAATTCTGTCTGATTCCGAATGCACAGAACCACATCACAGCTCTTGTACATGTCAGAGATAACTTCTTTACATTTCTTCGAAACAGATTTATGTTTCTATTTCATTAGCAATGTTGAATTAAGGTAGCCAATACTAGCTACCTACTTAATCCGTCGCAGTTAAGTCATTATTGACTTCTATTCTTAAGTTTATAGGAATAAAAAAAATATATATATAGATAAATCGAGTTCAAATAAACTGTTTTATAATCCTGGATAATATCATGCCCTGCTAGAATTTCTTTTAGTTGAAAAATATCTTTGATTGGTAGATACCATATTCCTTAGTACGAACCACTATTTGACAACACACCTTATTAGTCCACTCGATCCTAAAACAAGTGTAGTACCCCTGGTATTGGACTAATCCGTCCAAGATTGGACTAAGAAGACGCTGGTTAATTGAGAATACCGATGTATATAAAAGAAAAACGATATTATTAATTTAAATCATATCGCTATATTGCTTTAATAGTGGCTTTTTTTTTTATTTTGTATTTGAGGTATTCTGTGATTATATCGCCGTGGGACAGACTGTAGGACCACCTCACTTAAGAATGTAATAACCGACTGCTGTAATACCTTTGAAATACAATAAATTCAAAATAAAATATTTCTTTTTAGTCAGATTGTCACTTAAAAGTAAAGAAGCTATAAACGCTAAATTTGGTAAAAATTAAAATTCAATACAAAATATAATAGGATTACTGATGTTATGTATGTATAATTAACTAAAATAAAGTTAATTTATTTCGTTGTTTAGGTCATTTCTGTCTTCGAAACGTGAATAATTATGTTATTGAAGATAGATTTTCTTTTAAAAATATTACTATTTATATTATTCGGGAGCGTGGTGGCACCGTGGTAATGCACGATGCTACTAACTCCAAGAGTCCGGGTTCGAATCCGGCTGGGCAAAAAATTGTTTTCTGTTACACTGTAGCCTTGAGTCAACCCTGTGGGTTCTGGAGCCCTCCTCTGATCCACCCAGCCTCATAAATTGGATAAAGGGGTAAAGCGCGTGGCTACTAACTCCAAGGACCCGAGTTCGATTCCGGCTGGGCAAAAAATTTATTTCTGTTTCACAGTTGGCATGAGTCAACTGCTGGGAATTCTGGAGGTCTCCTGGGGTCCACCCAGTCTCTTAAATTTAGTACCCTTAATTGGGTAATAATCTGGCTGTCGAGCGTGGTTTTGATCAAATCACCTCCTTGCACAACCGTCGGTCTAGTAACAGTACTTCCTCACAAAGTACTGAACCCCTGACCCTTCATGGGTTGTAGTGGTACAGATTTTAATTTTTTTTTTAATTGGGTAAAATCGAATCGACCGCGATTATGACCAAATCACCTCCTTGCACAACTGTTGGTCTAATAACAATACTTCCTTATAAAGTACTGAACCCCTGAC
>NW_027105747.1:1014000-1015589 GCF_000696795.3 Halyomorpha halys
TAAGTATTGATTAGTTCTTATTTACTTATCAATTTGTTTTCAATCTAATAATAAATAAAAAGGTAATGTACATTTATAACTTATCTAAGATCTTCAAAAGTTCTTTACCGATGTATTTTCAAATTGCTCAGTGGCGTCCTGGGAAGGTCCTTGGCTACTCATATTCTGGATTTATTCGGTAGGAAGAAACGATTAAAATTAAACAGTGATTGTACATAAATTAAAATGTTTAAATTTTCCATATGATATATATGAGACTGGTTTTCAAGCTGTTATTTGAATGAGAGAATAAAATCCCTCAAAACTAATCATTGAAATTAGACTATTATTAACAAAGATGGCATGCTGAATGTTTTACATATATATTTTAAAAAATTGTTATAGAATTTGTTACCAAGACAAATATTATAATATTTATATTTTAGGAAGATAGTCTGGGTGGCGATCCATAAAGGTATGAAATTAGTAAAAGAAAACTATTTATTGTTAACTAACCTTACATCACACTTTGCAGGGCTTCGTCGGGGCTGTAACATTGAGACAAAGTTGACAACTGTGAACTTTCAGTTCAAACTCCTTCATACGGTCAACTATCTTCTTCCAATTAATATATTTACGTAAATGTTCAATTATATCTAAATGTATATCAAAATTTCAATTAAGTTAACTCAAAAATATATAGTACATCCTCAAATCTAGCTATAGAGAAGCATTGATGGATCAGCTAGTGTAAAATAAGAGAAAAAATTTTACCAATTTTATTAAATGAATTTTAATGTATACTACATCACCAAAACAAAAATTTGCTCGTTATAAGGAAGGCCAAAATATTTTTTTTATTAAAAGAAAGCAAGTCAGATTCATTATTAGTATCCTATAAAATCCTTGAATGTGAATTTTGTTAGAAATTAAAAAAATATTTTATGTAATGAACTTTCCGTCAATCGGTCCTGAATTCGTTCAACAGTACATCTCTATGATAGCAATCTGAAACGTCACAATAATTTTTTTTTTAATTTCTATGCTAATTCGTATTTGAGGGTTTTTAAGAGCGCTAAAAACGAATCTGATTTGCCTAAATAAATACAAAGCAAAGACAGAAAACGTCATGAAAAATTCATATAAATATATAAAATATTGACTAGAACATCCGAAATAGTAACATCAAAAAAGTTTCATTCGAATTCTTGATCCCACGTCCGTAGCTCCCTTTCCCCTTGTTAGTTTAACTTTTTAGTAAAAAAATGAATAATCCCGATATTAGGGTTGCTCAGGCTTCTGAACCGAGTGGATAAGTTTTTGAATAAAATTATTTGAGGTTATTAATTCAAAAGGAATTCCTCAGGATCCCTTTCGGACTTCAGTGATCCCTAAAGTATAATAATAAGCTTCAATTTATGAAGAATTTGATAAAAGCATCAGCAGCCTACCTCTTATATTACAGGGATCGAAGGAAAAATTTCCTTTTAAAGGGTTCGGGAAAAATTAGTTATCACAATTATCATTAAATTAATAATTAGGTAACTAATATCCAAGGACCGAGCCAGCATTAGAAATTATTTTAAATTAGTCATAAAAGTGGATTAAAT
>NW_027105747.1:1016672-1022214 GCF_000696795.3 Halyomorpha halys
ACTTGCCTTATTCTGCCTATAAGGATAGAAATACAGCTTAAATAACTGTAGTTGTCATGGATACAATTTTTAGTTATTAATGATCTATGAATAAATAAAAAATGTATTCATGACAACAACAGTTAATTTAGCTGTTGCTTTTTCTTTTAGGTAATTTTCTTCTAACTCTGATTCTAACGATAAAAACTATTTTTCTTATTGACTAATGAAACTGTCCCTGTGTTGGTATTATTGGTGAAGGGGTAGGAATTTTTTCATTTTCTTTCTCTTTTTTCCCTACAATTATAAGTTTTGCGTTTTTTTAGTTATGATGATAATTTTTATGGAAGATTGCTGATTGACCGTGTGTAACAATAAATGGAATATGGTCTGGGTCAATTAAACTCTTTTTTAAAAATTTATTTATTGATATTTACAACTGTATAAAAAATACAACAAGCAAATTTGATCATAATGATAGATATGATACACCATATAGAGAAACTACCCAATAGTATCCTCTAAAAACATTTTACAATATAAGGTCACGAGGCCATCTTCTTTTTAGGCGCCTCGGAGGATTGCCAGTAATGGAAGAGGAAGCAAGGTTAGAAACTAGTGGGTTTGGGTGGTTAGGGAGTTTATAATGGAAGCAATGATATCGGGTTCGGGGAAGATCGGTTACATAAGGAATATCTAGGTCTTTATGGATGGTTTTAAAATTAAACTCAAATAGTAATATGTACTATTTTTATTTGAGCCAACGTTTCCCCCCACTAGGCTAATTTATTATAGGGTTAATTTATTCAATAATAATTATGAAAAGGAAGTTTTGGTTGTGCTCCTTTGCCTTTCTGAAATACTGAGGAATTCCGAGTTTAAAATATTTATTATAAGTACAAATTTTATTATACAATTTATTATAAAGAGATGCTCTTTTTGAATGAAATCCTATATCAAAATTATTAGCTTCTGGAAGCGATAAATTTCCTAATTATATTTAAAACTCAAGAATATGGCATCTTACAAAAATTATTTAAAAGCGCAGTTTTAAAAAAAAAAGTTTTCCTTTGAGACTACGAGGATCGAATCATTCTAATAGTTAATAGTTGTAAGGTAAAGAACACTGACTTTTTTTTTTAAACTAAAAATATAGTAAACTTTAGTTACACGACTACTTTAGTTAATTTAAAAACGAACCTTTTTAAATCATGTTATAAATGTAATTTATTTATTACAATATTATAAATTATTTATTACAGGTCGCTTGGGTGCGAGTGGACACTCAGACAATCCTTTCAATCCACCATACAGTGATCACACAGAACCCGCGGGTGTCACTCTCATATAACGACCACCGTTCCTGGTACCTGCACATCAGGAACGTGCAAGAGGCGGACAGGGGATGGTATATGTGTCAGGTCAACACAGACCCGATGAGAAGTCGGCAGGGATATCTCCAAGTTGTCGGTAAGGAAACAACCCCTGATATGTTCCAATTTATTTATTCATCAGTTCTCAATATTGACAACAAAAACTTATACTTAAAATACCGTTGTTTGTTTCTCAAGATCTGGCCTGATTAGTACAAAAGTATTTTGCAGACATTTCAAAATCTTTAAAAAAATTCTCTGCACATCATATTGTCGTTTCATAGAATGACTGTGTATTATGAATAGTTTTTATTACCATTTTATAGTTTAACTGAATGAAATCAATACAAATTCAGTTAAATCATGAAATTTAGTTCGATTAATTCCTCATAAACAATGATGAATCACTTAAAACTCAAAATTAATATATTTAAAAATTTAATTACCTGGTGAAACTTTTACCCGAGGGTGTATACTTCCACTCTCGTATCATAAATTAAGCGCTTTATATTAATTATTAGATATTAGAAAACTTAATCAGTTTATTAAGTCCTAAATATTGATTTGAAAATTGAACAACTCATTTTTACCAAACCTGAGGCAGTTGTTAAAGGTATTGTTCAATTTAGTTTATGCATTAAATGAACCAAATATATAATAGAGAAATAAATTAGAAAATTAAATTAAAAAATCAGAAATCCATTATTAATTAAAAAATAAAATTAAGCTTAAATATTTATGCAAAAAATAGGCATAATTAATTAGAAAAATAAATTACAATCAAAAGTATTGTACAATTTGCTTATGCACAAAAAAACAAGATAAATAATAAATAATAAAAATAAAGAAAATTAAAATTTAATAAAAAATAATAATCATAAAACCATAATTAATAAGAAAATTAAACAGCAATCAAAAGTGTTGTTAAATTTTGATTATATAGAAAAAAAAGTAAATAATGTCAGAATAAACAAATAAATAAGAGAAATAAAGGAAATTAAAATTAAATAAATCATTAAACTAGAAAATCAGAAGCCCATAATTAATCAGAAAATTAAATACAACCAAGTAAAGTTTTGTTCAATTTTCCTTATGTAAAATACAAATTAAATCACATCAAAATTCAAACAAAAATAAGAAAAATACAGAAAATTATAATTAAATAAAAAATAAATAAGAAAATACAAATGAGAGTTAACACATAAATAATTAGAAATAAAAAAAATAATACGTTGATTGAATGTTTTAGTTAATCCTTGTTTTTTACAACTATTAAGAATGATTGAACTCTTTGAGATAAAACAAAATAAAATATTTACAATAAGCAAACCTACATCATGTTTATATATTATACTTGATATAAATAATGTTTATTTCTGGGATTGAGCTGCTTTTTTATTTTATGCAAAAATGGAAAAAAATTCCTTTAGTCCATTTTCTGCCATTGAATGATTTCTTTATTTAAATGAAAAATCGTTTTCAGTCACAACAATTTGTAGGTAGACCCATCCAGTTATTAAAATATCGAAGTTTTTTATTTACAAATAAATTCAGGTTCTAATTCTAATTGAACCCTACAACTTTAGATGTCTTAGGAAAAAAGGAGTAACTTAGTTACAAAGTACACAGTCACTAAACTCATTTATTTTATTACCCATCTTATTTGAAGGTGGCCTAATCACTTAGAGCAACCGACAGAAAGAGAAAGTGTACGAGATGTGTAACGTACTTACCAAACTAGCCAAGACAAAAGGTGGATGTGATGGACTCGGACTGAGCCGTTGGTTGTCGGGTCTTAATTGACAGTTGACAGATGGCCGAAGGAGAAAGGACTTGCAGTAATCTTGGGAAGGAGAGAGCACAGAACACAAAGCCTGACAGTTCATCTCTGACCTCGCTACAGCCACCGCATTATCTACCACGTCTCTTATAGCTGTCTTCTTTCTTAGAGTGGTCTCTCTCTGATGTACCTTCAAGAGTCATCTTAATAAAGATGTAGCAAGTGTAATGGCTTATTTCCGTTCTTAAGTTAGTTACTGAAAGAATACCATTATCAGCACCAGCAAAGCGGGATAAGTAATTGATCATTCATTGAAAATTTTATTATAATACTATAGAATTAAAATAAATGACGAAACAAGTCTAAAATTTAAAATAAGAAAGCATGAAGGAGATAATTCCCCTTATAATGAGCCAAGATTGATGGATTTATTAAAACAGAAAGAAAAAACTGTTTCAGAAAGGAGAAATAGTGTTCTATATATATATTACATCAAATAATAAATAAATTCTACAAATTGTTACCGGAATTTTTTCGTTGAGGAAAATGATGAAAATTATTCATAGCATTTTAAATATCATCAGAGGGCTAGAAAACAAGATCTGAACAAATGAAACTTTATTGCTGTTTGAATAAATTTAATGAATTTTTGAACCTGCTCAAATTTTATAAGTTACTGTTTAAAAGTATTATTATTTTGTATTTTAGATGCCAACAGCTCTACAACAATAGGTTAGCAGTATTCGTTTTGTCGTCGTAATTGTACAGTATATTGTATACATAAATCGTTTTTCCTAAGACGAAATGAAATAAATATTATGATCTATATTTGTTTCAATTTGATTAAAACATCCATAAATGATGACCTTCACTGTCAATTCAGCGTATGTGCAATCATTGTTCCTTATTTACTTTTTAAATTACGAATTTTATTTATTTAATCAGATGCATTGGGTAGTGTACTCATCGTGTATATAATAGAGGCATTTATAGTCCAAATATATTCAATAGAATCCGTTATCTCCTACCACTTAAAACCCGCCGACTCTTAGTTTCCTCTTTTGTTTTCTCCCACTTGGACTATGGCTGTTGGTAGGACTTTTGTATGGTGGACTCTCCGGTAATTTCGAATCTTAACTTAAACGTCTTATGAATTGCGCAGTACGATTTATTTTGGAGAACACCAGGGATACGCTCATAACCCAGTGTCGACAATGCGTGTTCAGTTTATAAAGGTAAGGTAGTTGCCAAGGAAGATGACTAGATAGGATGAGACAAACGGGTATCAACCGCTACATCTCGGAGGATGGTAACCTCGTCCTACCGAGTACTATTCCGATAACCACGAAGGAGGTATGTAGCCCTGAAGGATAACTATCCGCCAGAGTCATGTAGGATGGTGCCTTCGTCCTACCGGGTAATATTCCGACAGAGGCAAAGGAGGTATGGAAGCCCGGAGGGTAGCTACGAAAGGATAACAGGTCGAGGAGAGAGATCATGACAAGAGTGAACAAAACATAACAACCATTTAGAGATCAGGATCGGCTATAATCCAAAACTTCATATTTCTGGGACTCTATTCCATCTAGCATACGTCATGCCCCTACCCTTTCCTCGTTTAAAAACCTTCCATTTAATTAACTTTTACTTAACCAATCTAATCCTATATTATAATAGTACAGAAGTAACTACCTTTATGTTTTGATTTTTATGTATTTAGTCATTTTGTTTTTTAATTTTATCTCTGTATCTAAAATTTTAATATAAGTTATAATTCAGTGTGGTAACATTGTTTTTGACCACTATATGCTGTAAAGTTAAAATTTCCTATTAATTGTTTTAAAGAGATATCCCAGAATAATTAACTATTTTTCATTTCATTTCATATAACAAGGATGAAACCGCTTTAAAATTTTAGAGTCCTGGAATACAGTTGGTTGCCCCTCCACCAAGACCTGGCAGGTGGCAGAGCAATGGTGGCCTACCCTACCCCTGCCTTCAGCAGCCCAGCAAGGGCATTGAATAGATGTATACATATTTTAGATTACTACTTATATATTGTATTAGTTGTTTTTTTAAATAAATAAATAAGAGGTTGGAAAAAAATATCCTTGTCCTGATAATTGGATCCCTATGATCAAATCATATAGCCTTATCCATAATAACTTGTAGTTTTGATAAAAAGAAGGAAATATATAATTTCCTGGTCGATATTCCATAACTCAAAGCAGTTTATTTTTTCAGGCATCGTTAGGAATTACTGAAGAAGTTTCCCAATTATCTTGTTTGTTTGGTTGTTTAGTGGCACCAAACTTCATTGGTCATCAACGCCATTTATATTTTATTTAATTTTGCTAATATTCGTTAAATTTTATTTATTTTTTGATTTGATTATTTTATTTATTTTTTA
>NW_027105747.1:1022654-1036724 GCF_000696795.3 Halyomorpha halys
GACTTCCTGTACAAGAGGCCTGCATATCTCTGACGGAGTTAAAATACCTTTATAATTATCTTGTTATCATAAGTCAACTCAAGCATTTATGAGAAAACTAAAATATCATGGACCGTCAGGTGAAAGTTATATGATTCAAATATGTCAATTTGTATCCTCTTATGCTACACCTATTTGGGTCTTAAAGCAAATTGAGAAATTGGAAAATATACATGGAATAACCAATCATGAATTGTATTCGTTATACCAAACATTATTTTCAAAGTTGCTTCAGCTAGATAGTAATCACTAATCGAGTTAGCAATATAACTGAATAACGCAGCTGAGGAAACGTCTAGAGAACTTAGAAATGTTTGATCAGATAACATTTGATGATTCAGTCAGTATTAAAATCAAAATAAGGAAGTTCTCGGAAGGCTAAAGGGAATTTCTCAGGTGTAAGGACCTCTCGTTATTACACGAATATACATGCGATCCGTTGTACGGCAGGGTTTTCATTAAAGCGGGCGCTATCCCTGCCTTATTGAAACATTCTGGGAAATATGCAATCAATCTTAATGTCGGTTCACACAAGTATACTTTGGAATCCACAGAAGCCTTGTCCAGCTTGTAATGGAACGGCATTGGTCTGGCTATAATTTTTGGTCAAGTTTTTCCGGATACCTAGATAACAGGGGCGAAACATGCCCAACATTAGACAATATTAGCAAAAATTATTTGTATAAAATCCTAGTCGTACTCCGAACCACAAACTTAGATCTGGAAACCTGTCTTCTGAATATGATGTGTAGTTTTGTCCATTTGATTAGGTTAAATATACTGTGATATTTTTAATTATGAAAAATTTAAATAGCATGCCCCGCTTATTGGTTATTACTAAAAAATTGTTTTTAATTTATTATTCTATACATACTTACATATATATGTCATTTACTTTACTAGTGAATTTTATTTGTATAGGGGTTATAACAGAAACAAATACATATATCATTACGATTATCTTGGTTTTTACGCGAACTATAGTGAGATAGATCAGACTACATATTGATATAATTTGTCAAACATTTTCGGACAGTTCTTGGTGATTCCAAAAATGCCTCTCTTAACACACAAGTGGAAATTCTATTCACCGTTAACTTTGAAATCAGCCCATTGATCGATATTATGATTGCATTGCTACTACAAAACCAGATAGTGCTTTAGTTTGGCCACTAGTTCTTGGTATTTTCGGAGCTTCTTATAATATAGCACTCTCATATCGAATAGATTAAAATTTATAACTAGGACCTGATTGAAAATTTTGGCTATATTTTCATGCTTTTGGATGTACCGCGTCCCCGCCAGCACCCCACATGCTCTTGTGATATGCAAAGTCACAGAACGTAACTGTCATTTGTTATGTATTATGATGTTCTGTATGATCAAGTAGCAATAACCTGGTCTTTAATGGCAACTACTAACTCATCTGTCTTGGAGAATAGCCTTCCACCATTCCCGACTGACCTTTCTTTGTCTTTCCACTGCTACATGTATTAATGATTTGATAGCTAAACTAGAAATGGTGAGGCATAGTATTGTTGGAATGATCTTAGATATTTTTTTAACATCAGGAGAATTAACACTAGTATTCTAAGTTTATTACCGAAAAAGAATCATACATATACTGGAAATTTGTCTTTTGACACAGAAATCATCTGAATGTCGGGGAGAAAATTATTAATGAGCTTCACTGTACATTATATTAAGTTTTCTACTTGCATTTACACGATCAAACATGTAGTACTCTGTAAGGTATTTGCAATACATCATCATCTTCAGTAATTTATTTTTGCAGTGCCTCCTTCGATCGTAGACAAGGAGACAAGCACGGACATGGTCGTTCGAGAGTCGGCCAACGTGACGCTGACCTGCAAAGCTCAGGGCTACCCAGAACCTTATGTCATGTGGAGGAGGGAAGACGGGGAATATATAAACTACAATGGAGAAACAGGTTAGTGCTAAATATATTTTAATTACCTTATTCTTTTTTTGTCTTCTGATAATAATTTGGAATTATTATATCATAAAAAAAAGTTGTTTACAAAGAAAATGTTAACACATCCCCAACTGTTTACTGTAGTATTTTCATGAATCATGGACCCAACAAATATACTAGAAAAAATAAATTGAAAGTTTCCAACTTATGTTATGAATTTATTATAGAGTGGATCAGTTAATTAATATTAAATCCAACAAAGTTCAAATAATATTATTCAAGAAATATAAAAATAAGAAAAACAAGAATCCCTCAACATTTTGAATAAGGGATCTTTGTTTATAACATCTGCTATCAAATGAAAATAAATGTCAAACTTCAATAAACATGTCCTAAAGTTATAACTATAAAAACATATTATTCTCGAAGGCCGAGAAATCGCTATTAATAAATACTTCCGCAAAATAAACTAAACTAATGAAAAAAATTTCAAAAGAAAAAAGAATATTGAAAATAAAATTTTGTTTTTCTGTTAATAATTCTGCTGAACATATCGCCTTTCTATGCATATTTAACTTCGTATAAGTTTTTTGAAAAATGATTTATTCACTAATTTATTTATTTTATTATTGAATTTTTTTTTATAATAAGGGTAATAGGATGTTTTTTTCGATCTCTAATAGATAAAATATCATGTAGATATGTTAATTTTGTTTTGTTTATTTCTGTTCCGAGTTCATTCCAATTTTAAAATTTTGCTGAAAACATAATTAAAAAAAGAAGAAAAAGTTTATCATTGATAGATTAAATTTCTGACAAGTCGGTTTTTATCTTTATATAAGCAGAAATCTTAAATATATACATTCTGCACCGAGTGACTTTGGAATACTTTTCTGAATTGTATTATTTAATCTGTAAGTGAAAAAAAAATCAAAAACTCTATAAAATTTTAATGTATTTATACACAATTTTTTTCTCAAAGTCCCAATAAGAAAAAAAGAAAAAAAAATGAACATGATTAAATGAAAAATAAAATTCTATTGTTTAAGTTACAAATGGTTTGTGGGGGCTGAAAGAAAACATTTATGTTTAGATGGTTAGTAAATTTTGAAGGCTGGGCTATAGAATTGTAGATAATGAGGTGGTTGATGATGATTAACTTACTCCATGGTTCTTTTTCCCTCCACATTCTCATGCTTCTCTTCCCTCTGCTCCTGAGAACATCTCCAAGAGTTCTACTCACCCATGGTAGATTCCTGATATGAGAGACAAAGAAATGATGAACTACTTCTCTGGCTGAAGACAAGATGGCTCTCACTCACCTAAGTCTGGGATGCTTCTCTTCACAGAGAGCACTGGAGGAAGTGAGTTTTGACTTTTGGCCATATGGGCGCTAATATATCCTGTAGCCTATTATGCCATGATGTTTGATGGTGCCCCCTCCAATTCAACCTTTCGGTTGCCGTAGGTTAACCGGAACAATATATATATATATATAATGTATAATTTATTCAATTCCTTGAGACTGGTATTCATTTATTAAATAAATCAAATGGTATCCTTGTTAAGTCTCACACTCTTTATTATATCAATAGTCCAACGTTTCGGTCAATACATACACAAATTAAGTTTTCATGAAAATAATCAAGATTGTATATATTTTTCTTCTTACAAGAAATAATACAATCATTCTTGTGTCTCATAATTGAGAAAAAGTAGTAATAACTTATGTTCGGAACAAGGAGGACTCAATAATTTGGTTATGTGTAGAATGCTGAATAAATCTCCTGCTAGTATTCCGTTCAAATATTAAACTGAAAAATTTGTGTAGGGACTCAAAACATAAGATCTCGTTTAACGCCATCTATCCACCGTGAACAAACTATCACTGCAGTGGAGATGACGGTGCACCGTCCCTCTCTGCAATGATATATTAGGACATAAAGGTAACGAAAGGAGTAGCCAGAGATGGAGAGCTCGCAACGTTATGTCCCAACGGTCGTTGCATTATTAACGTAGCTCCCACCCGATCCAAGAGTTGCGCCAATCTCGCTCTCGTGCCATGTGAATAAATAATATATGTCGACATTAGGAACAGTATTGTCCAGGGCGTGATAGTTAGTCATGTCGATAGTTCCGCATTTCTCATTAAAAAGCAGCGCTTTGCTTCAAAAGAGGTTTCTTGAATAAATTGTATATGCATGCACCATGACATAAATAGAAGCTTTTTTTTACTTGACATTGTGTATAAACTAAAAAAATAGTATTTTTCCCAAATGCTTAATGTCTTACTATTTGAAAATAAAAATATATATACTGAGGTGTAGATAGTTGACCGTAGATTAATGATTGGAGAAGTTTGTCGGGGGGTGCGGTCAGCAAAGAACAACATAAATATGTGTTGTATCTTCTGGCGTAGTGACGTGTATGTAGATACACCACGTCACGTCATAGATACAACGTCAGCATAAAATAAATAAATATGGTTTTGTTTATTTATGTTGTTCTTTGCTGACCGCACCCCCCGACAAACTTATATATATATATATTTATTTTTAATAATTCGAAGCTCGAAATTCGCTAACAAGCTTTCCAATCGATACTATAAAAACGGGACCAAACTATTCATAATGCCAAAAACATTATTACAACTTCCTGATGGCTTTATTTAAAAAAAAACTATCAATAATTCCTGTGAAAAAGTATAATGCCTATAGTGTTTTCAAGGGTAAGTTGTGCATATAACACTAAGCATTTAATTCCTAAAGTAAGATCATTTTCCGTCCTCGCCACCAATATTATTAGGGATTTAAGTAACTGTAGTTTTTATTTGTTACTAAATCTTCTTATTTAATATCCAAATGATAATTATTTACAAATATACAATATCATAAACACTTTGTAATGGATAATTTCTTCAAAATTTAACGTCAAATTTATAAAGCTAATATGACTATAAAACCTTAATTAACATTATAACAATATAAAGCCCACCATACTCGACCAATTTTATTGCATGTGGTACATACAGGTATAGCAAACGTGTTAGGATACAATATAGCCCTAAAATAGTCAATGTATTATCGATGTTGACCAGTTTGGAGGCTCTCAAACAAAAAACGTGAATACATACTAATGCATAATGCAGTTGATTCTCACGACGGCTACTGGAAGCTTTGCCAGTTTAGGAGGTTATAAAATATTTACGCAGTATTTTGAGTAATTTGAGTAAAAATCACTATAAAAAAAATTAATTACTACAAAAAAAATTGGTTGTGTTGTTCGCTCAAAACGCCCATAAACTGAACAGACACCCCAAAACACATTACCCTTCTTTTGCCGGGATCGGATAGATAGTAAAGATTTTAGGAATGTCAGCGTTGTTTGAAATTAAGAAAAATAATACAAAAAAAAAAATGATGACTATATCTGAATACTTAGTACTGAATATTGTAAATACACTTATACAGAAAAAAGAAATATAGTAAAACTATATAGAGTAAATAAAACCTAAAAACACAAAAGCATGTAAACCCGTTTAGATTTTGCTAGTTCACATTTTAGTTGAACTCCATTTTCATGGTCAATTCCATTATTTTTTATGAGATCTCCTTGTTTCTTCGCTTTGTATCATCATTATATAATATAGGTATTGTTTTAAATATATTACATTGTCTTTACGCTGGAAATAAAATATTTGTTATTACATAGAATTTAAAATTACTATCAATCAATAAAAAAAGGACCCACCATTGGCATGGTGGAATTGAGATTGACTTAGGCTTCAATAAAATTTAATTTTCTCTTTATACTAAAAATTTCCAATAGACATTCATTACATAAATAAAACATTTTAAAATATCATTTTTGGCGAAATCATTGCAAACGTCATTAAGCTGTAAAAAACAATTCAAGTATGATATAAAAGTATAAATTTATACATACTGTATAATATATATTTTATATATTATTTGTATAACAAATATAAAAAGATATAATAATAGAGAAAATAATATAATTATTTTGATATTTTCAATTTATGTTAAAAATAGCGTATTGGACAGAAAAAATATATAAATCGGTGCATGTACTAGCACAAGAATCCCTAAGATCATTGGTGCAACAAATGTCCAGATTATTTTCATTTTTATACCCTACAAAGTAAAAAAATAATTACAATTCCGTAAAAACTGAAAATGTTGGGTCAATAAACCTTATTAATGTTTTTCAATACCGCCAGACGGGTTTAAAAATTTTTTCTATGCCATGAAAATCTTCCTATAAAGTTGCCTTCAAATTTTAACTTGGAGGCTATTATGCCTTTATGTTAACCCTAAATCCTTCGTAAAATCCTCAATGCTCCTTACTTTGTCACAAATAAAATCATACATAAAGGCCTTAACGTTCCCTATGTAATCGATCTAACCCGAACCAGATATCACTCCTTCCATTATAAACTCCCTAACCACACAAATCCCCTAGTTCTAACCTGCCAATCCTCCTAGGCACCTGAAAAGAAAATGGCCACGAGACCAGCTAATGTAAAATGTCATTAGAGTGCTACCAATGGGTAGTAATGGAGAGTAACACTCCAATTTAACTTAGATCAGATTTACTAAATGTATTATAATGTACAGTTGTAAATAGCAATAAATAAATATTTTAAAAAAAGGATAATAATTTTCCAAATCAATCTGAAAAATTCGTTTATGTGAAATAGGATTTAAAATTGTCTGTGTGTGGTACTGGATAGATGTAAATTTAAAAGAGTGTGGTCAGGTTAAACCGACTATTTACTTTTTGGACAAAACACAATAATAAAGATTATAGTACATTTTTGTTGATGGAATGTTAGGTAAAATTTGTCAGTTTGTTTTTAATTCTTTGCTAAATTTATTTTTTAGAGTAAATGAATTTACCATCAGTTTCTTCCATTAAATTTGAACACCTTAATTCATTTTTTTTTAAAGATATTAAAATTTTCAATTGAATAATCCTTACGTACCCTGGTTGGTAACCGATAGTAACAATAGCCCCTTAGGTGAGGAGCTTATACCCCGAACTAGCTAATCGGGAGCGATCAGTCTCAATCGGTCAGCCTTCATTCAACCATCCCTTGTACCCTGGGGCTTCCCTGTCACGGTAACTTTCTTCACCATAGTCTTAGCGCCGAGGGATCGAATCTTCTCCGGGTCTAGGGATGACCTCTTTTTTCTTTCATTGAAAACCTTCTGTTTCAGCAAAGGTGGAAATCTTTTGATGGCTCAACAATGACTCGTACCTAATTAAAATAAATAAATTTATTGTAGAAATGATTTTTTAATTAAACAATGATTTTCCAATAAAAAAGTTAAATCTGTTTCTTGAATGTATAGAACAAAATTAGTCAAAAGCTATGTTTTAGTGCTTATATTATTTCAGTGCTTCAAGAGAAAAATTAATTTAACAAGATTTTTAATAATTAAATCAATTGGTCATAAAATATGGTATCTGGAGTGTCTAGTGAATTAATGTATTTGGGTTCTTCAGATTCTTTTTAGGACTGATCTTAACCATTTTTAAGGTTTTTTTAGGAATTAATTTTTTTAAGAAACAGTGTTAATATAACTATATAGATGGCAAAACATTCTAATTAATAATTTATTAAGATGTTGAGGTGAACAAAAGTTCCATTTAGAATATTATCACTATTTATATTTTGTTGTACTAAGTTCGTCAGATCAGTAGAGAACGACATGTTTAAACAAATAAACAAAAAAAAAAATAAGATGCACTTTGCAATATAGAATAGTGATCATATTCCGACTGGGAGTTTTTTCACCTCAACATATTAATAAATAAAGACTCCCCTAGAAAGAAAATCCAAAAATGTAATAAATAAAAATTTTATCATTGTAAAAACTTTCATTTTTTCAGCTACCACGTTTTATGGCCTATACATTAAACCTTATTGGTCGTATGTCACCTCCCACGTGACAACAGTAGTTTGTCACTGCGGTCGTAAGTCACATGGGAGGTGTCAAAGCGAAACATGTCGAAACTCACTGATTTTAATTTCTTAGGCAAATTTGTTAATGGGGTCCGTGGAGATTTGTTTTTAGGGCCTGAGGCTGATACAATTTTAATTTTGGGGTATATATAAGAACAATGTTTTTCCGCCCATCATAATTACACTTAGGTAAGATTTATGGGTTACAACAGTTCACTATCAAGTATTATATACATAGGCATGACTGCTTATCAGTCAAGTACTATCAACGATCACGCCAGACCTAGTGCGACAGTAAAACTGTCTAGATAGTTGATGCTGTCATGATTGTAACTATCAAGTAGTGGCCATAGTGGCTGACACTTATGCCGCAATAACTGAAAGTGTACGATAGTTCACTGTCAAGGCGTATGCATGTGATTGTTAAAGTAGCAGTTACTTCCCTGACTTTACTTGTACTATTAATGATACACCTAACCCAATGTGACATCACTGTAACTATTAAATACCATTATACTATTTTTAAGGTACTGAGCGTGTATTTTTTTGTAGGAAGAATCGACAGGAATGCATATTAGTTAAGTATCCCTAACACAGAAATTGGCATCTCTAGTTATATATCGCTGCCTAAATAAATAATTATTTGAATCACATACATGTGTAAAATAAATAATTTATAACAAGAATGTTATTCTTACAATACTGAATTATTTTTGCATATTTACTGGAACCACCTACAGCCTAGTGAAGATCACGTATAACAAGCTAGCGACTCATAAAGGTTAATTTATAAATCGTTTTATAAAATAAAAATGATTATTTACAAAAAAATTAATTTAAATTGTTCATCTTGTCTCTTTGGAATTTGATTTTTCATTTCGTATAGATTCAGTTATTTTTCAAGGTTTAATCTATTAATATAAAATTTATAATTTCAGAAAACATTCAGAGAAATCATCTATAGCACAAAACAATTATTTTGTTATGTTTTATTAATTTGAAAAATATGGGATGAAAAAGAAAAATCGACATATTGTAAAATTGTAAACCTTAAAACCAGAATTTGTTAAAATTAATGTTGTATTCACCAAAAAAAACAAAACATTTTTAATGTCATATCTTCACATTTTGAAATTTTTCGATGTATCAGTTTTCAAGATATGCTAATATAATTATGATCCGCATAGTTTTTAATTATCTATATTATCTATATATTTTTTTGATAGAATCATTATGAGATTATTTTCTAAATTATCTCACCAAATTCGCCATTTGTTAAAATACTACCACAAATTCGGCTTACTCAGGGTTTAATTCATTCTCTAATTAAGTTCCAATCTCTATATCTCTCTATATAAAAGAGAGCTCTCTTATATTTGTCCTCGACTTGTTATTACTTGACCGATTTACGTGGGTTTTTTTTCATTATGTTCCATTTTGCCGTGGGAAGGTTTAAAGATGATGAAATCATGAGATGTTTGAGTAGAAAAGAATTTATGAACAATATTAAGCGTCTTAATAGACTTTCTTATTACAGGACCAATTTACTTGCAGTTCTTTTTTTTTTTTTTAATACTAATTTTCACTACTAAAAAATCGTTTACCACACTTCCATATGCCATTCGGTCTGTTTACGGGCATTTTTTTTTTTCAAAATGTTCCATTTCGCTATTGGAAGGTTTAAAAATAATGAAATCCTCGAAATCCCGAAGATAAAACATTTTGAAGAAAATAAAGAGTTTAATATAATAAAATGAATTATTGGACTTTTTTTTTACTGCTAAAAAATATTTTACCACTCTTTGGTTCAGTTGTTTGGATATAGTAATAATATTGAAGTGAGAGTTTTTGTTTCAAAACTACAGATGTCACTAAATCGTAATGTTACTTATTATTATCATTACTTAAACTACTCCAAAGTATGGTGTACATTGGTTGAGTAATTTTGAAGCTATTAATATTTTTTTTTAAAAACAATTATAATTGCAACTTTATAGCATGTATTAATTCATTTTTTGTCATCAAAACATAATAATAAAGTATTTCAAAATTTTTAATTTTAACTAAAAAATATAATAAACTTTAAGAAACTAGTGATTTTATTTAATTAATATAATCCTCAAACTTACTACGTATATCGATGATACTAACCGATATGCCATTTATTTCAACTTTTTTTTCTCGAGATGCTAAATACGAATGTCATCGAATATATTGGATCAATTTATGTCACCAAATCATAATAATAAAGTGTATGTTTAATTTAACCAAATACATAAATTTATAACAGACTATCAATTAGGTTCATTAAATCCTCAAATATAGCAATAGCGATGCTTCGCCGGGTCAGCTAGTAACCAATAAAATTAACTCACTTCTCACACATAAACTGTTTTAATTTAGAGCTAGTATTATATTTTTTAAAAAAAATGTTATATTGACGTAATGCATAATATTTTAATTAAATTAAAATCGTTCTGAATGCAATGACATCACAACTTGTCATCCGAAAATGCTTTTAACTAACTGTCCATTTTCTACGTTATTATATATCTCTGAGTGGCACTGTGATAGTAACATTATTCTAGCCAACAGCATTGTTTTGTTTTCTATCTAATTGGACTAAGTATGACCTGTCCCATACCTTTACTCTGATTATAAAAACGATTGCTATAGTTGATAGATATTACATGTAATAAAATGCTTTTACTTCCTCCATTTTCTACACATTTCATTTTCAAATTAGCCTGCATATTGCATATATATAAATTCAGTAGTAAGATCCCTTTTCCAGATCTCGGAATCGATGGGTTTTGATGAACGAGAAGTAAAAAGAAAGGGGATTACCTGAAGAAAGGATTATCAATGTACGACGTGTCACTAAATCACAAAAAGAGATCGAAAAATAAATCGATTAAAAATAATCGTAGGGAATCCTTCCCGGCCAATCTGCCCTGCTTAACTTTTTTTTTCATATCCTTCATTCAAGAGTAAAAACAGTATTACTTTAGGCATGCGTAATACAAGCCATGTATTATGTATACTTTACGGCGTCTATTCTCTTTGATTGCCTTGTAAGATTATAAAGTTTTGATATAAATACAGATAAGGGTGCGATGGTGGTGAAATAGTGAGTTCTGCTAACCCCTATTTTCGTACCCTTCATTAATATATAATTAGCACTTCGTAGATATATAATACATTTCATGTATTATGTCATTCAATTCATGTATTATATAATAAATTTCATGTATTATATATGAATGAAGTACCAATTTTATTTTAATGCAGGGTAAAGAAACAAAAAAAAAAACCTGAACCCTGATTTAGCAACGGTTGTATCATCCTTGAAACATTTATTTAAAACAGGAAGAGGATACGGAAGTAGAATATTGATTAAATTGAGAAATATTAAAAAAAGTGGTGAAATTAGAACGGCGTTTTCGCTTGAACCAACAGAAATAACATAATAAAACAACAGAAATTGGATAAGATAAAAACCTAATGAAAGGCATTAGAAACTACGAAATAAAACATTAAAAACAGTAGATAAACTCTGCTCAGAAAAGAAACTTAAAATAAAAGGTGGGAGAAATTCTAATGAAATTCATTTCATGATGGGTTCCAATGAAATCCAATTACGAAAAATTCAAACTAATGTGCTTAAGGACCTCTTAGAGCTAAACGGAATGGAATGTTTTCGTAGAAATTGGAAAAAGGCATTTGTTGAATTAGATGATGTTTAGAAATTGTTTGATGTTATTACACAACATGATTTAGTAAGTTACTTTCAAGTACTCTAAGAAAAATATTTAATGAAATCTTATCTTTCTAGTTGCATTCTTTCATGTTACAGTAATTTAAAAATGCAATTAACTTATACTACATTCAGTATCCAAAACTTTTATTACATTCTGTACCCACCTATATTTAATGACAAATGGCAAATTGTTTTAATAAACTTTTCAGTAATATTTAAAGTTCACAAGGAATCAATTTGTCTGTTACATCTCTGTTCTAAAACCAGTAAAATTTATTAATTCTACATATAAAATACAATATTTCTATTTATAAAAATTCTAATTTTATAACTTTTACATATATTTTGAAAGAAAGCTAAACATTTTTAAAATTAATGATAATAAAGGTTTGGATAAACTCCATTTTAGATTGAACTTCAAGAAAATATAATTTTTTTTTTATCGTAGTGAAGTCTTAATAATTTTCCAAGCATAATATATCTGCCCAGTTAAAAATTTGAAAATTCAACACATCTAAGGCCTTAAGGCATCCAACTCCATTATGAATTTGAACTTTTAGATTCAATTCTAAAAAGAAATACACTTTATTGCAGTATTTATACTCAATTAACATTAAATGTAAAATTTCAAATTCAAAATGGAGTTAGATGCTTCACAGAGCTTTTGTGTATGTGTTGAATTTTCAAATTGTTAACTGATTCCCAATATTATCTCCTTACAATCTAAAACTTTGAATTAGCTGGTCTGATTACTGTTTATGACTGCACAACCTATGTTACAACGGAAATAAGTGTTTTAGTCAAAACTTTAATTTAATCTGATGTGAAATTATGGCTTAAATAATAATAAAAATAAAGGTTCTATGCCGATACTAGTAATCGTCCTCTACATACATCTTCCCAGTGACTGTCAACCTAACCCAAACCTACTAAATCTGTTTTAACGCAATCCTCCCATATACGTTTCGGTCTACTCCTGGGAGGTTTACCTGTTGCTTCAGTTTTTACTAAAATTTTAGGTATCTGCACGTTACTAAGACCTACAACCTCACATGCCCATCTTTTACACTGCAAAGCTATAACTTAATTTATATTTACCGGTTGGAGTTAGCATAAATTGAAGGCCATTAGTAGCTGAGGGAGTTAAGCGACTGAACATTAATTATCGCTTCTGTAATTCAATCCGTCATATTTATAACATTTAATGTAATGTTTTTATAGATCTAAACTCAATAATCAATTTTTAAAAAAGTAATTTTGTGACAAATCTTTAGCAAAAATAACTAATTTAATACTACGACTTATTAATAAAATTGTAGGTTAATTTAATAACAGAGCTCTGTAGGCATGTTTCAACACGAGTTCTATTAGTAAACTGACTACAAGTGTAGCCGAAGTACGGGTTTTATTCATCAGAACCCTTTTCTTGCACGCGCTCTATAGTTTGACTAAATTCAAAACACGAATGAGTAATGAACTAAAACCTAAACATTAATATCTTATATTTAATGTTAGTTAAATTAAAAACACATCAATAAATTATAATGATATAAAATCATTACTTAATGTCTTTATTTTTATCAACATACGCAGTTGTAATATTGTAAACAAGGTGGCGTCCTCGAAATCCATCTAATCCCAAAGATCAGTTTAATCCTATGTGGTTGAAGATATATGACTCCTATTATGCAACTGAATGAAATGATACTAGTAATAATCGTAATAATAACTAGTAATAATCGATTTTGAGTAATTACTTAATCTTTATTAGCAATCTATCTGAAACAAATAAAATATTACAATAAAACAATCAGGCATTGAGTTAAAAAATAAGTGGACGGTCTGGTGAAACTTTGAGTCATTCTCAATGAAGAAATTGTATAATTCATTATTATACCATTTCTATATCATATTGATGTTATTATAATTTACTATTACTATATTGTTACTACTAGTATTATTATTATTAATACTATTAATCTAATATATAAAAATCAATATTTTTAGTTCGTATTTTATTCGCTGCCATACGGTTCATCCGATTGTGGTGGATCTTTTTACTAAATGTTCAGGATTTTCCCGGAAAGGGTTATAGTCTGTTCCGATTTCCCTGGTAAAGAAAGTATAAATTTTGTGTATGCTTCCAAGTTTCTTGTAGATTGGTTGAGTCGTGTTGAAGTTATTTCTGATTTATTACCATATATTATTGTTGTATAATATTATTTGCCACTCAAAACTAAATAGATACAATAAGTAATTAATTAAATCAATTATTCAATGTGTAAATGACTAAATAAAATAATTTATATCAAACTTTCCATTGTATCCAATTAATTTACCTACATC
>NW_027105747.1:1036828-1039893 GCF_000696795.3 Halyomorpha halys
ATATATAATATTAATACAACTCTTCATTGACTATTCATTATTACATCATTGTTACGTTATATCGAGTTGAAACGATTGATAAAAACGTTTATTTGAAGATGACTTTTTTTTCATTATCCTCCTATTAAAATAAATTCCAACAAATCCCATCAAATCACCTTTAACATTCGTCATAAACCTGCCGACTGCCCTTCAGTGTACATTAATAATGTTGCCCTTAACCCTGCAGAACAGATTAGCTACCTTGGACTACAGCTGGGCAAACGATTAACGTGGAATCCTCACACAAGATTGAAAAGACAGGAAACTGCACTTCGATTTCGACTATCACAGCACTTACTAGACAAACGGTCGAAACTTCCAATTCATTACAAAAGACTGATCTACATGACAATAATGAGACCTATCTGGACATACTTTTTTTTTTTTATTCGTGTTTCGACCTGTAGGGCCATTTACACTAGATTTACATATTCTGATAATTATTTAAACTTATTTAGCAATTATCTAAAGAATTTCAAATCTTAAAATAGAACTATAAAGTGTGAAAAGTGGGTGTTGATGGCCTCAGGGTTATACGCCCAAAAGCTCCAACCAACAACAACAACTAGATTTACAAAGTAGATTACAACAGACATGTTCACAAAGTTACAATTACAAAGTGAGGAAGTTACAAATTTACAATTACTATTACTATTACCTATTAACAATTACAATTTACATTTTATAAAGTCACAATTATAATTGACGTAGTGAGTAAATTACTATATCAAATTATGCATCCATTTATACATGCTCGAAAAAGAGTCAGACTATGTGTGATGATATATATTAATTATTTTTAAAAAGTGAAAAAGTTTTGATATTGTTGTGGGATATTCTCTCAACACCTTCAGTAAATTTGAAGAGAATCAGTGATTTGTGTGCAATGGCTCAACAAGCCATGCTGTTCAAAGTTTTCCAATGCTGTTTGAATTCTATATTAATCGGTGTGTTGAAGAAAGAAAAAAAAATATATAAAATTTTACAGAAAAAATTTTCTTAATATTTGAACTTTCTTATTAACTCGTTTTGGGCCCGGATTCATTGCTAAGATTATATTGAAATGGGAAACAATTACAACATGGTGACCTGAGGTAAAATTTGATTAAATTTTATGGTAGAGCTTGGAATGATGTAGAAACTCAAAAAGTCTCTCTATGGTATGTTTGTTATCCTGCAAGATGGAATAAAGATCATCTGGTATATCATATAAAGATTTGAGAGAGTTATATGCTCGGCATTCAGTCAAAATATGTTGTACTGTAATTTCTGTTCCGCAGGTTTGGGATAACGGTGGAGGATCGCGGGCCATAAGGTAACCGTGGGTCAGGCGGGTATGACCTATTCGAAGGCGCGTCAAAATCACCTCCTCTTTGTGCACATTTCTAGTAGATGATATCCAAGGGGAGATGTCCCTTCTAATTTCCCTTAATTTGCTATCTGAAACATTTTCCCACATTTGTCTCCGTTCCAATTTAATCCTCTGCTCAATGAGGGCGTTGAAATCATTGATAGGCACTTCGTGATATGGAATTCCTTCAGAAATCGCCACTTTTGCTGCCCTATCTGCCAGTTCGTTACCAGCTATTCCGCAGTGTCCAGGAACCCAGGCGAAAAACACTGAAATACGGTTTCTGTGGCGGACTATCCAAAATCTTTAATGCTCCTTTATTTGTCACAAATAAAATCATCCATAAAGACCTTAATGTTGTCCATATAATCGATCTAGCCCGAACCAGACATCAATCCTAATAAACTCCCTAACCACTCAAACCCATTAGTTTCTAATCTTGCTTCTTCTTTCATTCCGGACAATCCTCCGAAGCGTCTGAAAAGAAGATGGCCTCGAGACATAATATTGTACAAAATGTTTTTAGAGTGCTACCAATGGGTAGTTTCTCTACATGATTGTACCCTACTATTATGATATTAGTTCAAATTTACTTGATCTATTTTATGTACAGTTGTAAATATCAATAAATAAATAAAATTATCGTCCTAACTTGGTTACTCTATGCGTGCTTTGGTATAAGCATTGTCCACCAATCTTTTTCGCGATGACACTATCAACTTCTTTTAGACTCTTTTCATTCAAAATTAGAACTGCCCTCACATTGGAGGAATTATTAGTGAATAGAAATGTTTTATAGTCGAGTTGCCGATCGCCGATGCTGCGATGCATATAAATCACTACTGAAAGACAAGCTGCGAGATAAAAGCTCTGATTCCTGTGGAATATATGAAAGAAAAACATACTCCAGAGGCCGCGGGCAACTTTTATATTCCGCTAAGTCACGATAGAAGACAATATTCTTCGCCAAATCGAACCTAATATTTTCTCTCTCCTCCACATGCCTAGCCTTTCTGAATTCCAAATTTATACGATTCACTTTCCTTTTTATGAGCTCGCTGTTATAACTGAGAATCTAACCGCAGCATCGTATCTTATAATATTGCTTTCAAAATAAAGCAACAGAAATAATAAAAATTTTTTTTTCTAACACACCATCAATCCTATAATCTGCTGAAGACCGGTCAAGAACAAAATAACATTAAAAAAAAGCAACAAAGTAAACAAGACATCATAGATTTTAATTATACCAGCCTATGGTTTCGAACAAACTGCTTAGGATATTTAGGCACAGGAACTTTCTCTGTCATACTTCAGATGTGTTTTCACCAAAAAATAACCGGTAACAATTTCACTGACAAAATTCTAGTAACAGTTACACAAGGCATTTGCGAAATGTCTAACTTTTCCATTTTTAACAAAAATGACAACAATATCATGATGACTAAATTTTATCATAGCAATATTTTATTAACATTTTTTTTTTAGAAATTAGTTCGGGGAAATTTGCTTGAACATGTGAAAAACTAATTTCCTAGATACGGCTATGTTTCAACAACCGTTGGTTTTATTTATATATATTTTTATTGTTATTTTATTTTATTCCATTTAATTTTCAATGAGAAATTTTTTTCACCCATTTGGTAACCATTGTTACAACCTTGTTAAAATT
>NW_027105747.1:1039959-1073510 GCF_000696795.3 Halyomorpha halys
TGACCAGACTAATTTAATTTATATATATTTTTACTTAT
This sequence comes from Halyomorpha halys, assembly GCF_000696795.3. Taxonomy (NCBI): domain Eukaryota; kingdom Metazoa; phylum Arthropoda; class Insecta; order Hemiptera; family Pentatomidae; genus Halyomorpha; species Halyomorpha halys. The sequence goes on from NW_027105747.1 coordinate 1,039,998, forward strand.
TAATACAAGGCAAGATTTAGGTATACATATATCATTTCTCTGTTGTATGTATGTACTAATTAATTTTTTTTAGTCTAAGAAGAGTTCGAAAAAAAAAAAATTACGTCCGCAATAGAAATAATCTAAAGAGGAATAATTTACAAAAAAAAAATGAAGAAGATAAATAAGAAAAGAAAAATAGTCGGAAACCTATAATTTTATGTTATGTTACTCTTGTGTCTGAAAGATTTCTTATTGGTTTATATATATTTGTTATTGATTAAATACATAAAATGAAACAAATATTCTTGATAGTAAAAGGTAAGGTAGTTAGGAATAATGTATTAAAAAAAAAAAAACTGAATCTATAAAAATTTTCCTTATACATTGACTGATATTTTGAACATTTCTATTATAAGTCACAAATATTGTACTGCTTAGAGATAAATGAATCATCGGATGTCTGGAGTTATTTAAAAAACAAAATAAAAAACGTAGATTTAGTTTTTATAAATTATATGTTCGATTACATTATATAATTTTTTGTATAATACAGTAATTGGAGTTTTAAATGTTCCATAGCTTTGTAAACACGTCTAAAAGGTCTGAAGATTTAAGAGCTAGGAAGATATTCAATGAATAATCTTAACCCTACTCAATTGATTTACCCAGAAAAGATTAATTTAAATTATGCCCTAAAGGAGAGAAGGAAAATGGGAAAAAAACAGAAACTCGTTATAGTCCCTCAAGGAGGGCCCCTCCGAACCTTAGGTTCCCCGAATAATTAATTGTATTTTCAGAGAAATGAACCTCTGAAAATTCATGATGTCAAGCTTTGTTCTAAACCTTACCCGTTTACTATCATATTTCCTTCCTACCAAGGACGGCGCACATTGGACCGAAAGAACTATGGCTTCTTCAAACACATATTCTGATGAATTAATTTAAATAAAATCAAATTCTTTATATTGTCGAACTGAATCGATCAGCGTAATACGTTTAGTGGCAGTAGTAGAGCGAAAGAAGTTATTTTTGCTTAGTAATAAAAAAAAACAAACATAACAAACTTTTAAAAAGTACAATAATAAACCACAGTATTTTTTTTATTGTTACAAAAAATAAATCTACTCAATTAGTAGGAATCCTAAAACAGAGAAAGGTTTGAGAAAAACCCACTCTGGTGTATTTCCAATATATTGGTTTTAATCAAGTATAATTCAGATCTTCAATACAGCAAAGGAAGGAAATATGTTCCAATTTTTTAAACAACCCTGTCTCGGGTAAAATCAAATGAAGAGGGAATTTATTTTATTATATTTTTATTTTGAGTGTTGGCAGACATAGTGCTTATTATGGGTCTAAAGATATATTTTTTTAAAAATCCAATATTTTATACGAACAACAAGAAATTAACATTTTATGAGTTTATTTCGTCAAATATAAAGATAAACATTATTAACTATTTTATAGTAAATTTAACTAGCTTTAATTGGAGTACTAACATACATTTGTACGTGCTATGGTTTCTGAAATAAAGTTTTTCATAAATCAAACTTATTGTCCGAATAACTATCAATCAATTTATTTCAGCAAATTTCATAAAAACTACTATTCTTAAGAAGCTAAAGGACATAAACTACTTTATATTCCATTAAACTAGCTTTAATTTGATTGCTAAAAAACATCTGTACGTCACATAGTTCCTGATATATAGATTTCCCAAAATGAATTAACTAACTACTGATATTTAAGTAAATTTTTATGAAATGTTGCTTTTTAAAAGGCTATATATATCTCGAGAATTATTGAACATAAATAGCTCTATTAGGGCTAATATTTCGGAAAATTTACTCTTCTTTAAATAATGTTCTTTTAGATTTTCTAGTGTTGTAGGTAGTTTTTAAGATATAGAGCTCCAAATGAAAAATTAATGTTTTTTTAAGGTATTGAAACAGCCACCACATTTTATTCCTCCTACCAACACTTGGCAGACTCATCAGTTTATCATCAACACATAGTAATCATACATAGTTTTCATTAAAGTAATCAAAAATTGGGTTAAGATAACTGCCTTTTTTCTTCCCGACTCTTGTACTATAATATTCAAATAGCGATAAATCGTCAAGTTGGACAAGGTAAAATATGGTGTTCGGGATTTTACTTTGCATAAAAGAAATATAGTACTTTTTGTTGTATTATTAAAATGCGATTCCGATTAAAAAATAATATTACTTATTATCCAAAAAGCTATTTTTTTGTTATTCTTTTTATCCTTTAGATAATTTATTTACTCATTATAATTTACAAAAGAAGATCAATATCATTATAATTCAAATACTAAAAATTTGAAAACTTTTAAGTTTAGCGTCATATATTCACAGTACCAAAAAACCGTTTGGAATCACTTGCAAACTAATAATGATATATTTCAAAGCTAGTAGGACACGATTGTATACACTTTTAATTCCTTGTAGGAGTTTCAGATTGCTGTCCATGTTGTGGTTTTTTGATACTCGTTCGACTGAATGTAGCTCCTTTCCAAATAATAGAGCTATGGACAAAAATATAAGTTTAAGTGTTGAGAAATCGATTACATCCATTATGTACATTTAGTATATTTAGCGAAGAACGCTGTTTTCGATTTTTAAATCGAGGTTTTAATATTTGAGTAGTAGCGTGACTTGGACTGCTCCTAAAAGGCTTGTTAAAGAAGGTACCCTTTGCATGTTGGTCAATGTCTCATTTATACACGTCATTTAGTGCCCTGTTTTCTGGTTTTAATTTTCTAAAGACAGAGATTGTATTGCAACCTCTTTAACAGGTCATCAACGTCCATGTTTTGTTCTTTATAATTCTGTTTCATTTATATTTATAATTCTATTTCACTTTATTTTTCTCTTTAAATAATTTCGAAAAAAATTTAAATAATTACTTCTTTTGGTATTTTTATTACGTATAACAGATTTTCTGGTTTAAATCTTATTCAAAAGGCCCTTCCTTTTTAAGAAAACTAAGACCATTTCCACGTTCTTTTGATCATCATTCAGAGCATCCGATACACTCGGTCCTACTCCCAATCTACTCAAGTTCGCGGAATAAAAATGACATTTCTCAAATATGTGACTGATCGTAAGTACATTGTTGCACTATTGACATTTTGGCGGTGGCTGCTTACTGATCAGATATCTATAAGTTAAACTCGTATAACCTATTCTCAATCTGGCAATAGCTACCTCCTCCCTGCGATTGGAACGGTTTGATGTGGCCCATGGTTTAGTGGTTTTTTTGATAGTTTTAATTTGCTTGGCGGGTTTTCATCCCACTTGGCTTGCCAACTAGATGATATCTCATTTTTCATTGGAAGACTTGTTTCTTGTGGTGTCAGAATAGCTGCGCCCTGACCTGGAAGAGCAAGTGCTTGTTTACCTGCAATGTCCGCCAGTTCATTTCCAGTGATCCCCACGTGACCCGGCACCCATATAAAGAAAACAGTTTTTCCCACGTTTTCTAGCATGTTGGTATAATTGTGAATTTTCATGATCGCCTAACTAGTAATATTAACATAGAAAATAAATTAATCCAAATAAAATAACAATAAGAACAATAATAAAATCAATCTCAGGTTGGTGAACATTTCCTACATGTTTTGGTCCAAGAAACAAATTTTGAGAACAAAAATATCAGGGAGAAGGCGACTCCGTTTCTCAGCCTTTGCTTAATTGAGAGACATTACAAACTGGCAACCACAGGTGACAGAATGGTCGGGGTTCAACCTCTCGCAGTTCGTGAAGTCCATCTGTTTCATATTAAAGTACAAACTAATACTACTAATTTCGTAATTTGTATTTGGTACAACGTCACTGACTTATACAATTCTGCAAGATAATTTTCTACTTTTAAAATCATGTAATATCACTAATAGTCATCCCCATCACGAAAATGTGTACTAGTACTTAATGATTAATACTATTGACTTTCATTAGGAAGGCCCCAGGAGTCTAGGAGATTCCCATCGAGTCTAGAGACTCTAGAGAGACTCAGCAACCGTATTCATATTGACATGTTCAATTCGGACAAGTTATTTCTTTAGACAATGTCTTTTCTATACGTCAACACCAGACTGACACACCTCTAATTATTATACGCAGTCAATAAAAAAAATATAATGCTATTTTTATTTTATTCCAAAATTTATTTTTAAAAACAGAAACTGTTGAACAGATTCGACACTTAGGACTCTATCTTGACAAGAGACTCACTTGGAATGCACATACAAGACTGAAAAGACAAGAAACTGCTCGTAGATTTCGATTGCTACAACACCTACTTGGCAAACGCTCTAAACTTCCAATTCACTACATAAAATTATTATACACTATGAATCAGACTAAATTGGACATATGGAATTGAAATTTGTGGCTCTACCAAACCATCAAATTCCTCCTGTATCCGATCGTTATATAAAAACTCCTACGTAAAATCCTTGATGCTCCATATTACGTTACAAATAAACTCATCCACAAAGAAAGCCTATTCGTTGCAGATTTGGCCCAAAATAGCGTCTTTTCATTCCAAACTCCTTACCCACCCTAACCCATTAGTTCTCTATCTCTCATCCCTAACAATCCTCTGAGGTGTTTGAAAAGAAGATGGCCATGGGACCTTCTAATTTAAATTAATGCCTAAGATTTAAAATAAATATTAAAAAAAATATTTAGCCATAATATTCAATTTTCCAGTAATGTATGGAAATCTTATTATTTACATATTATCACTAATATTATTTTTGCGACGGAAAAAGGAACCGTTTCATTTAAAATTAGCATAAAAAACAGACAAGAAATGTTTATAAAAAATACTTTTCACCCATATAGTACCGTCTGAACGTAGCCTTCAGATTTGTAGAAAGGGTGCCGATTTTTTTTTTCAATATGTGCTGCTTTTGCAATCACCTTAGGCACGATTAATGTAGAGCGGGGAAAACAAGTTATGGAATTGAGCCTGCACTTCTTTTTAACAACCTTTAGTGATGTTGTAAAGGAAATGGAATATAAGGGGCGGTTAAAATTGGTAATTTACCTACGTCTGACAGTATTAACATTCAGTTAAACGATAATGCCCGGTTTGCGTGCGAAGGTATACTCAGCTGTTCGGACATGGTCTCATTCCTGACTATCGATGAGTAGCACTCGAACAGAGCTCCATCCGACTCCAACTCCTGTCCCGTTGATTGGACAGTAATGACTGGAAAATGTGAGCACTCAGTCCGTGGCAAGTTGTAAAGGTGTTAAGTGCTCTGCCCTTCTGTTTTGCCCTTTATAAGATTTTATTCCCTTCGGGTGACTACGTTTTTATCGCTGCCCCTGGGACTCTGGAACACTGGGGCGTCCCTGATAATAATGTCTTTCTGAAGTTGGCAACTTGCTAATGACGAAGACACCCAAGTACAGAACAGTCATTAAGAACCGTGTTATGACAATAGTCCCCGTCAAAGGGTCTCTCTCTCCTTCCCGGTATTAAATAGCCGCTCCGATAAAGAAAACTTTTCCAACTTCCAAATTTGACTGTCTGTTAAAACTTAATTCTTCCCGGTTTATTGTATTTTATTGTTTTATTCCTGAATATCGAAAACAAAAGAAAATCGGTAAATAGCTTTTATACTTGACTCTCACAATACTGTATGTTAATAGTTATTGTAAAAGTCATGCACTGAATGGAAAAAAAAGATTTTCCAGTAATTTTACAATGAATTCTATTAGTACGCTTTTAGTCTCCAGATAAACCGCTTCTTTTAGTAGTTATAAGAAGAGTACTTAATACATTCTGATATTTTGGGCTGTTACGAACTGTACATTGCACAGGTTTTTCGTATTGGAAAACTTTGAATCTTTCCACTTACAACTCATTAAAAGATAATTTATTTCTGAATCGCGTATAGTAATCATAAATTCAGAGTAGTTGGAAATAAATGAAAAACATTTATTTTTAACTTCAAATTATGAAAATAAAACTTGTACAATCTGCAATCTAAAGAGCAATGAGTAGTATTACAACACAACTTGACTTGTCTATTACAACACAAAAACAGTCATACAACTCTCACAGTGTATAAAAAAATAAGTGGTTATTTTCAGTCACTCCAGTAGTCAAATAGCTTCATTTAAACAATTTTATAGAATCGAAATAAATAAGAATTGTTCTGTTGCCACAATCTTACTCGTTGTAATAATTTTGTTGAATGTGTTGTGAGGTTTCAGTAACCTGCATTTTGTTTTGCTCATATCGTCGTTATCTCAATAAATGGTTTACTTTATCTACAATTTATTTTACTCTAACCCCGAAACGAAAAAGTTGCACACTAACACTAAATTCACATTTTATTTCAATTGAAAGTGTATTACCACTAAATACATGTCTTTTTTGCAAATGTATTGTAAGTTATAGAACAAGGACCTGTATTCCAATATTGTTTGCTAGTAAAACTCAAATTTCTATGAAATTTAAACTCAGTATAGTCAATAAAGAAACAAAAAGGAATATTTACCTGGGACATTATAGGTATTAAGGGTTAATGTCATTTATAAATTGAAAGCATCAATTTCCAAGTCAAGGTGCATTAAGCAGTTTGGGAAATGTTATTACATTAAAAATCAGAACGGAGCTTTAGGTATATTACGTAACTTTGTTAAAAGGATTTTTAAAACTTATAAGTTTGAACCATTAATTTGATTTATTTAATAAAATTATTTTTCATTCAGTTTAAAAAGTATCAGTACTTTTTTTAATACATTATGCTGTCATAAAAACTCTAACCAATCATGTTGTATTTATTGAAATTTACAATTACATTAACTTGTATTCCTCGCAAAGTTCCCTTTACCTCAAGGCACATTGCAACCCAAGCTATTCCGTAAATTGGTAGTAATCCGTTAGAAACGTATACAGGACATAAAGTTTCAATTTCATCTGTTAGCCGTCAATCTGGAGCCTATGACAGCAGAGCTGGCCTTACATATTTTATGCCGGGACTCTGGGGGAAGAACCCCCATCTTCTACCCCCTTACCATCCCCCTTTAGCCCTCCCCCCTTCCCCATGCCCAGGGGACATCCCCGGGACACGGAATGACAATTCCTTACACCGATCTTTTCTGACGTTTTCAGGTCAATTCCGAATTCCGTTCCATTCTTTGATTTTTCCTAGACTTGTTTTTCATTAAACTCTTAATCGGTGAGAACAACGAAAAACCGACTGTGCCCAAAACAATTTTAAAATAAGTAAATTATCTACATAAATTATATTAAAATAACCATTCTAAAGTTTAAATTGTTTTTCTTACTTCCTTTATTAAATAGATAAATATCATAATTAGGAGCCGCTGGCCTTATATATAATATTTACTGTATTTATAATATATATATATATATATATATATTTCTTTTGTTAGTTCTGGAAATAAAGTTTAAATTGTAAATAATGAACTATTTAATCTGTGCTGACGTTATGGTCTACAACAGACTAAAATATCTTAACACAATTCAGTAGAATATTTGGATTAGTGGCAGATCCAAATCTTTATGCAAAAGGATTCAAGTTGTGAATCTGTATTGAAAATTTTAGTAGTAATCTATAGAAAAACTGAAACAGCAGGGATCTCCCATTCTCGTCACACAGAATAGTGGGTCCTCTGTTCATTAATTGGAGCGACTTAATTCTCTGGATACTTAAGATTTTTGCAGAACCTAATTGATCTTTGTCGTATGATCAATGTACTTTATGATAGTAAGTCTGCTATTGAAGAATAATTATTCTCGTCAGTTAACTAGGATGACAGTCCAAATCGTCTTCTTTTCGGTCTGATATGCTTTCTCTATATCAGTCCAGGTGAATTCTCAAATATCTCATTTACTGACGTCTAGGCAATGATACATTACTAATATACACCTGAAGATCCATAATAAATTGTGAAGAAAATGAATGATGACCACATTCATAATAAAAAATAAATACAAATAATAAAGTCTCTATATGCACATAAGCAGAAAGATAAGTAAAATGGACATAATATATACATAAAGAAATAAGGATAAAATAAAATAAGTAAAATTTTGAACTAACATACTAATAAAATAAAAGAACTAATCGCATTTATACCAGATTAAAATTATTAAACTTTCATATTATATATATGACCGTATAACATTTTTTAAAAATTATTTATTTAATGTAATTTACAACTGTACAAAATAATACAATAGGTAAATATGTAGTATGTTACATATACACTTGAAAATCTTGGGAAGGAACCACCCATTACTTCAAACATTAATTTAAATTAGAAGGTCCCGTGGTCATCTTCTTTTCAGACGCCTCGGAGGATTATCAGGGATTGTTAAGGATGAAAGATTAAGAATTAATGGGTTAGGATCGTTAAGGAGTTTGGAATGAAAAGACGCATATCTGTTTTGGGTCAAATCTGCAACGAATGGGATGTTAAGGTCCTTGTGAATGAGTTTATTTGTGACGTAATAAGGAGCATCAAGGATTTTACGTAGGATTTTGGATTGTAACGATTGGATGCGGGAAGAATTTGATGCTTCGGTGAAGCCCCAGAGCTCAATTCCATATGTCCAAATTGGTCTGATTATTGTAGTGTATACTAATTTTTTGTAGTGAATGGGAAGTTTAGAGCGTTTGTCAAGTAAGTGTTGTAGCAATCGGAATCTACGAGCAGTTTCTTGTCGTTTCAGTCTTGTGTGTGGATTCCAAGTAAGTCTCTTGTCAAGATGGAGTCCTAAGTATCGAATCTGTTCAACAGGCATTAGTGGTGTATTTAGAAAGGATACTGTAGGACAGGAAGGCAGAGGTTTACGACGGAGAGTAAAGGTGATCTGGTGGGATTTGTCAGGGTTTATTTTGATTCTCCAGTTTTTACACCATTCTTCAATAGATGTTATGTGTGCCTGTAGTGTTTGTGATGCATTAGTTGGGTCGGTTAAAATTATTAAACTTTCATATTATATATATGACCGTATAACTTAAATATAAGAAGATGGGGTTGCGGTCAAAAAAGAACAAATAGTTTTTAACTATTTAATGTTCGACGTTTCGCGCCACTTTGCAGGGCTTCATCAGGATTGTTCGAAGCGGTTAAATGCAGCATACAATGCTGTCTATTAAACACAATACTTTTATACCGTAGCCCATCGTGACAAATACAATATCTTTATAGTGTATACCATGATGACAAATACAATATGTTTAGACATATTTTGTTATATCGCAGCAAATGCAATGTTGTTATAGTGTAGGCCTTATAAAATGTAGACATTATAAATGTATTGTATTTGTCATCATGGTCTCATCTTGATAACAAACACAATACAAATGCAATATTGTTTGTAGACCATGATGACAAACACAATACATTTATAGCATAGGCCTTCAGGGGAAAAATGAAGATGATATCGATATAAAGAAAAAATAATATAATTATATTATTTCGATTTCTTGAGACAAGGTAATTATTTATTAAATAAATCAAAAATTTGTATCCTTTATTGTCTCAATACTTTTTTATTCTTCACCAGTCCAACGCTTCGGCCACCCTAGCCATCCTCAGGAACATCTAAATATTTAACAGCTTATATTATATATTCATTCTTCTTAATTCATGAAATGCCGTGTCGAACTCTGTCATGTGTTGAGACAATAAAGGATACAAATTTTTGATTTATTTAATAAATAATTACCTTGTCTCAAGAAATTGAAATAATAATTAAAGTAAAAGCGAACTGATCCAACAATGACAGGGTTCGAAACGGCATTTCATGAATTAAAAGAACAATGAATATATAATATTAGCTGTTAAATATGTCCTAGAGGATGGCTAGGGTGGCCGAAGCGTTGGACTGGTGAAGAATAAAAAAGTGTTGAGACAATAAAGGATACAAATTTTTGATTTATTTAAGAAAAAATATTATTAATTCAATATAGATAGATAATATAATCTATGAAAATAAATTTTATTTAATTAAATTTAATTTTAATGTTAATCTTTGAACCTGAAGAACTGAAAGTAGCGGTAAAAGCTAGACGAAATACCGCCGGTTTAAAAATACCCCTCTCCTACAATTAGTTAGGAAGGAGACGAATGATAGTGGATGTAATCCCGGGAAGCTGGATTCATCATTGGTTCGACAGCCGATAGATAACACGAAAACTTACTTCTTCCTTCATGGCTAGAACATTAATTTCACTGAGGGCACACACGTGGGAACCATGCGTAGCACACAGATTGATGATCTCTCCCAAATCCTTTCCCTGGGAAATACTTTATAATATCATAGCCCTGCATCGTTTACCCTCCCAGCCATCGTATTTTATACAACCGCAAAACATGAATAATTCAATAAGTTTAAACGTATTCCTCGGTTGGCCGTATAGAAAATTGTATTTATATTGCAAGGCGTAAAAGCGATGAGTGGGCTATTACTTTACCTATACTTTGGCCGGGGTGACGTATTGTTATGGCCTAGGGTGTCTGGAATATTCCTCTGGTCATATCCCAGTACCTGTTTTCTCCGGAGGTAGAACTACCCCTGGTATGTTATGACTTGAGATAGGATAGCCATCAAACGGGAAGGTCAAATAGGTTCGATAGCCGGGATATGCAAGCAGATAAAATTATTTTAAAATAGATTGATGATAACGCAAACCCATGTAATAGTACTTAAATGTTATTATGGTTATTGTTGAAAGATACCAAAGCAAAGTCTGTGAAGAACTTACCAACATTTTGCTGTATGCAACACATCTCACTCCAACAGTCTATAAAATACTCATCAAATATATAGATACAACAACAATTCAACATTTACTATTTTAAAGTGATGCACCATCTCAAGTCCGTTAGTTGTATATCTAACACAGTACCGTGAAATAAGGTGAGATTGTGCCATTTGTAACGAAAAATGTGACAACACGAAGTTCTGCAAATCAGTGTTTGCTGGTAGCTCTTTATTAAAACTATTAATTTCCGTATTTATAATAAAGCAATGGCATATTTGTACAAATCAAAGAGCGTTATCAAACTCCTCTAACATAAGGCTTTCACAATTATTTTTTTAAAGTATTTGCTGTTATATATATAAACCCGTGAGATATGCAGTAAAAAATATAAAAGATACAACTAAAGATCCTTAAATGTACAATTGTCCTACTAAAATATAATAATATGCCTACAAAAGATTCTGAAGATAAAAGAGAAGAGATTGAATACTAAGCCAAAGTTATTTTCTTATTTTTATAAATCCAAACAAATAATTACAAGGAGTAATAAACTTTACACTTAAAAACATAACATGACACATTTTCTAAACAAGAATATAAAAATATACAATTAGTAATACAAACGAAAAAAACAATCATAGCATTCAAAAAGGATAAATGATTAACAAATAACTGTGGAGGTGGGTAATTTAGGTGCAAGACACTATGTTACTAACCCCAAGGACCCACGTTCGAATCCGGCTGTGGCAGATATTTATTATCTGGTTCTCTGTTACCGTGAGTCAACTCTGTGGGTTCGGAACCCTGCGGAGTCCACCCAACCTCATAATACTCTTAGTTAGGTAAAAATTTAGCGGTCTAGTGTGATTCTAACCAAATCACCTCCTTGCACAACCATTGGTCTAGTTACAGTACTTTCTTACAAAATACTGCACACCTGACCCTTCATGAGTTGTAGCGGTACAGAATTAATTTTTTTAATAAAAAATATAACTAACTATAACAATAAATAAATCGAATAAAAATTAACAGAAAAATAATTAAAACAAATAATAACAAACAGGAAACTGAAAAATACCTAAGTGAATATGTAAATAAATAAAAAACATAATGTGAGGCAATATTTAAAATATGAATGTTTTGGTTTCAGATCTAAAGTTAAGAAAAATAATTAAAAGACCATGACCTGGAAAACCTGAGTGGCAAATCCATTTGTATCATAGTTATTGATCAATATGTGTTCTTACAGCTATTTTTCCCTCTTGGTAAGCAAATTGAAATCATACTGCGTTTAAATTAAGTGGGATTGGGTAACCCGTAAGGCAATTTCTAGTAATACCTAAAAACCATTCTTGATCAAGTTACATGCTTAACAGATAGCTCGCCTGTATTGATGTATCGTTCACCCTGTGGCTTTCGCATGAAATGGACTGTTGTGAAATACGAGACAAGACGTAAAAGAAAAGAACTTAACCGTTGTTACGGACTTATTTTTAGGCTTTTTGACCTAGTTCAAAACTATCACTGAATGAAGTAAAATAAACTAACCAGTTATAGATTACTAATTAAACCACTATGAACTTTCGAAATTGAGTTATAGGAAACAGCATAAAAGTCAAATATCAGAAAAATTCAATCTTTTCGATCCAAAATACTCAGAAAAACAGTTGATGCCCCTTTTTATGTTTCTAACGAAACGTTATACATTGACCTCGAAATTCTATTCGTCACCGCATATGCCACAGACCGTTTCAATTAATTCTAAGAGAGACAACACTTTCAATCCGCCTACAAGACTATATAATAATAATATTCTTTATTTTTCCTGGCAATGATCCCTTTAGAATAATGTTACAAGTGCAAGAATAAGGCTTTAGAGCTTTAGAGTAAAATACAAAATAAAAATTAAATTATAAACTATCATAAATATAATTATAATTATGAATTTGATAAGATAAAAAATTAAAAAAACACAATAAATGGAATGTATGCAGTAAAAACAGAATAAATAAAATAAAACTATTTATCATACTACAAATCATAAGGTGACAAACACTTCTAATAAAAAAGAAAAACAAATGAAAAAGAATCAAATACAAGTAAACTAAAAATAATAAACAAAATGTACAATTACTGTTCATATACATATTTACAAGATCAAACAAAAATCAACATTACCAAATACAGAAGATAAATAGATAAACCAATAAAAAAGATAATGGAAACAATTAATAAAATAAATCCTCCAACAAATAATAAATCTTAAGGATATAATTCCAATAAAATAAAATAAAGATATAATGATTATATGAACCTATGCATACATATTCACATACACGCACATTTACATATTCCTGCAAATACACCTATGCATATACAAATTACTCTTACTACGGCCCTGATTGCATTTATTTTTTAATTCATTCCAAGATAATTTTTTTTTCTGACTACCATGGTTACATGGAATCCGCCTTCATTTTTCTTAACGGAGGAGGAACATTAAGCTTGGAAGCTTGGTGCAACCTTATTTAAACACTCTTTGATTATTAATAAACAAATTTGCTCATTGCGCAAGCAGATAGAAAATTTCAATATGGCAAATATAACTAACTATATTTGCAAAATTAAATGTAAAAAATATTTCCACTCGTAACTAAACTTAACAACAAATTTTATATTCGATAAAATGGGATATTCTTTATGTATCAGGGATGCTGTCGAAATATAATTGGTTGCAATAAGACACAATATACTTACCAATTCATTGGATAAAAATTATTATAAAAAATATTGAAATAATATTTAAAACATATATATATTTCTGTTAATTTTTATTTATTGTTATAGTTAGTTATCTTTTTGATTAAACAAATTAATTCTGTACCGCTACAATCCCTGAAGGGTCAGGTGTGCAGTATTTTGTAAGGAAGTACCGTTACTAGACCAATGGTTGTGCAAGGAGGTGATTTGGTCAGAATCACGATCGACCGCTCGATTTTTACCTAACTAAGAGTATTATGAGGTTGGGCGGACTCTGCAGGGCCTCCGTAACCACAGAGCTGACTCACGGTACCAGAGAATCAGATAATAAATATCTGCCACAGCCGGATTCGAACGCGGGTCCTTGCGAGTTAGTAACGTAGTGTCTTGCACCTAAATTACCCACCTCCACAGTTATTTGTTAATTATTTATCCTTTTTGAATGCTGATGCTAAATGTTTTTTTCGTTTGCATTACTAATTTTATATTTTTATATTGTTGTTTAGAAAGCGTGTCATGTTATATTTTTAATTGTAAAGTTTATTACTCGTTTTAATTATTTGTTTGGATTTATAAAAATAAGAAAATAACTTTGTCTTAGTATTCAATCTCTTCTCTTTTATCTTCAGAATTTTAGGGTATATATATTATATACGAATTATGAAATACTACCTACATATTCAATAACCTGTAGTAGATTCTATTATAAGTAAAATATGAGAAGAGTGTGGAGGTTATATTTTATAGCTACCGCGATGAGGATCGGTTTCCGATTGGTATTTTACTTTTATTGGATTCCTATAACGTGATATTCATTAGTCAGAAAGCATTTGGGTCAGGGAAAAAAGGTAATTCGAATTTCCATGTGCCAATTAACTCGAGCAAAATAGGTATGTGCTATAGCGTTAAGTATATTGCCGACCAAAGATAATCACTAAGATTAATTACAATAATGGAGCATATTAAATTAAATCTGTACCACGAAAACTCACGAAAGGTTACTGCTACTGGACCAACGATTGTGCAAGGGGGTGATTTTGTCATAATCACGCTCGACCACAAGTTTTTTACTCAAAACGTATGATATCTTTAAAAAAATGATTATTACATGTTAGATTTTTGAAACAGACCAATTCTCAATTATTTTACCTATTAAAATGGTTTGAATGGCGCTATTTAGATGTACTCAAATATCATTATATATACTCTTATTTTTCACTCACTAACAAACTTGCATCGTCTGTAGGTGTCATCAATAGGCTGGAGGTTAACTAGAGGGGCTAGACTTTTTTTCAAATTTCTGATAAATACTCTATGTACGTAGTCCTTTTTTTATATTAAATTATTAATTATTATATCAGTTTTCCTATATTGGCATTTTATATTTTAATCGATTTACTTCGACTAGAATTTGGATAATAGTGAATCGAGTATCGATACTTTATTTAAAGTATCATATCGAAAAGAGTATTGATACTTTGGTGGTATCGCAACAATTACAAGCAGTTTTGAATCTCGATCGCATGTCTCTGATAGCACCAACCAGTTCAGAAGTGCAAGCAGTAGTGAGTAAATTATTATTCATTGTATTATTTGATTTAATGCTTGAACAACTAATTTTTATTCCATGAGTCATATTAATGTTTATACTGCTAATTTTATATTTCTAACCTCCTAGGTCATGGACACGCTGGCATTAAAGAATAAAGTTATTTTTATTTAATTTTTTTTTGTATTTTATCTTAATACTTTCTGATCCAAATAATCTCTAATCTCCAATGACAAAGATCCAATAAAATCTTCTAAGTTTACTGTATTTCTTGAACACGTGAAACTTGATGACGGTAATATACTTGAAATTATAAGAAATAGGATAAAACTACATATAATGCCAAAAGCATTATTAGAACTTCCTAATGGCTTTATTAAAAAAAACAACAGTCAATTAGGCATGTAAGTGAGAAAATCTTCCTACAGTGTCTTATATATACATATATATATAATACTACAAATTTAATTTCTAATACAAGACCTTTTCCATCCTCTTCACCAATATTACTATGGTGTAACATTACTATTATAATAACTTATTTGTTACTTACACGATCAACATTAACGAGATGATATTACTGAATGTAGTAAATATATAGGGACATCTTTCAATATTATAGCTATAATATACTTTCCCCTCTCCCTCCAGTACAGTAAATACAGTGACCAAATTCGCAATTGACTCAATCAGATTGATCCTGCTGGAAAAAAAATGATAAACCAAGTAAGTATGCTGCAGAGTAATAGAGGTTACCGGGAGTTATAGGTACAGACCATATCTAATATACTGACACGAGGAGCGCTGAATTATTTAAGGTTACGAAATATAATAAAATATTATTTCAATATTATGTGCTCAGATTGTTTTAAAACACTCACAGGATATTACTGAGTAAATTCAGACATCGAACGAGTAACAGATGTACAGATTTTATTTCAGTATTTTGAGGTAAAATCGTTTCAAAAGAATCTCGAGATCTCATTGAATAATCTGAACCATTAAACTTCAAAATTGGTTGCTTAATTATTGTTACGAACATACTAATGAACAGGTTATGTGACACATTTTGACTTGGGTAATTTTTTTATTTTTTATTTTATTTAATGTAATTTACATTTGGACAAAATAATACAATACGTAAATATGTTGTATGTTTCATATACACTTGAAAATCTTGGGAAGGAACCACCCATTGGTGATACTTCAAACATCACATTAAATTAGAAGGTCCCGTGGCCATTTTCTTTTCAGACGCCTCGGAGGATTATCAGGGATTGTTAAGGATGAAAGATTAAGAATTAAAGGGTTAGGATGGTAAAGGAGTTTGGAATGAAAAGACGCATATCTGTTTTGGGTCAAATCTCCAACGAATGGGATGTTAAGGTCTTTGTGAATGAGTTTATTTGTAACGTAATAAGGAGTATCAATGATTAGGATTTTGGATTGTGCGTAAACATTAAATTACAAAGTTAACATTGACATGTAAGGCAAACTAATGTGTTTTGTAAAGGCAAAGACGTAACAGTCAGCGAATTCTTCACCTAATGATAAAGTGTGTTGATGAATAAGATGGTCTGAGAAAATAAATTCTTATTATCCCATGCTGAAGCCCAATTGAGAATAAAGGGCGTTTTACCAGAAATTAGCCTTTCTGAAATTAAATTTCATCATCAAAAGTTGAGATTCAAGAACAGAGTAAACAGAAAACAATACAAAAACGAAATTCCAATAACCCCCTTTAACATTTTTTTTCTCTTCTTACCCCTCAAGCCCTAGCTCCCTTTTAGAAAGATTCTCTTAATCAATTGGAATTAATTTATATTCTTCCTTTCTGAAAGAGCGCAGCTTTAAATGAAAGCCTTCTGTATGTCTTTAATTGGAAATTATTAAAGAAGTTAAAGAAATAACTGATCTTTAAAAAAGCTATAATTCTTTGTTGTTTAGCTTTGCTCATTAAAAATGAGGGGGAAAAAGGTTACTTTATTCTATTAAAACACTTTTTCGTTTATCCTTCCTCTTCCTAGCCCCCCCCCCTCCAGAATGAGATGCTTTTTACGGTTTTCGTTGTGTTATTATTAGGAAAAATGCTAATTTTCATTTTGTTTGTCCGAGGATTGATTTTTTATTAATTATAACTGTGTCGGTGTCAGAATGTGTTCTCTGGATCAAATTTCTAAAATATATGGTTTTTATTTTATTGTTTTTTTTATATAGATTTGTCTGAGTGGACATGCCACATAATTTTAAGTTATGTTAATGCGTGATAAGATACAGGAAATTTACATATATAAGTGTAAAAATGTTGTATAGTTAGAACCGGAGCGACAAATAAAAATCATTGATTTTCATTAAAGAACATAATTTTCTTATAAATTCCAAATAAGGTTACTCCAAGATGTTCAGGAACTTTCCGTTCATATTGTGCCCTGATCCACTAGGATTACAAAGCAATAAAGCGGCTGTATTTGTGAAATGTACACTTACATCGGAACAGCAGTAATGTAGATAACAACTAAACGTATTTTTTATAGTATTGCAGTTTTATTAGTTCTATGCATTTTCTCTGGTTACTTTGATTCAGAGCTCGCCATTTCTGTTTGCTTTCGTTGTAGAAATTTTCAGTAATAGTAAGTTTGCCAATGTAAAACAAAAGATATGACCTGCTGTTAAATAATCTTTAAAATAAAAAATTTAAATATGTTATTAGATTTTAATTAAATTATTATAATATATGGGCTCAATAATCAGAATGAAGAACTTTTCGATACAATATTTATTACCAATTTTCGTCTTTTTTTTCTCTTAATAAGAGAAAACATAATGCTGATAAATATTAAATCATGCTGAACCTATTGAAAAAATTTAACTAGGAAATCAGAATTAATCTAAAGAAAATTATACATATTTTATTATAAATTTTAATTTGTATTCTTTGTAATTATTTAGGCATTTTTATACCGCTTTTCCTATTTGATATTAGTGAAAAAGGGGGGGGGGAAACATCAGGAATGCCTGAAAATACATAGATCAAGCAGATACAAGTTGGAGCTCCTGGAGGACAGTAAGGAGGATTTTCCTTCCACTCTTACTGGTCTAAGTAACAACTACAAATCTCACGACTTTATTTGTTGTGCCGTATTTTTCCGTTTGCAATCTTCCTATTCTAAGTTAAATGAATTTGTTTGCACGGACGTGTTGCATTTGCTCGTGGTTAAGTGGCTATAACCTGATTTTATTTGCTCGTGGTCAAGTGGGTATGACCTGA
The DNA here is from genome assembly GCF_000696795.3 of Halyomorpha halys. Classification (NCBI taxonomy): domain Eukaryota; kingdom Metazoa; phylum Arthropoda; class Insecta; order Hemiptera; family Pentatomidae; genus Halyomorpha; species Halyomorpha halys. The sequence goes on from NW_027105747.1 coordinate 1,058,343, forward strand.
TGTTATTTTAATTTACCGATATTTTTTAAATAATGCTAAAATAATTTTTTTTAAAATAATGAAGCATTTAGCATAAATTTAATGAATGGATAAATCCTTTTACAGATCAAAAATGTGTGATTCCGTCTATAAACGAGGTGAAAAGTGCTGCCATCTACTGAAAAAACACTAAAATTCCGTACATTTAACCTTTAGAATTGTTGTAACTGGAGGAAGTTTCTAATTGTGAGAATAGAAGGGGTTCACGGGTCATAAACCGCTATAGCATTATCAGAATACCCGAATTTCATTGCAAAATGGTCAAATATAGTTTTATCGTTAGTAGAACTTAACAGTTCATGAATAGAATATAAAGTTATTACTTGAAGGATTATATTTCATAAGGGTGATCTATACATTTTCTTCAATCCATTAATTCGTACAGTCACCTCATCCCCCCTTCCAGCGAGGTGGCAGGGCAGGATAGATCCCCAAAACCCCATCAAAATCACCTTACCTTAAGTCGTTTCTTCTTTTGTATCCTTCTCCCCTACTATTTTTCGACTTCTTCTAACTATTATTATCATTTACTTATTATCTTTCATATTTAATTATTATTTGTTCTTCTATTGTTTAAACATCACGCGGAGGCTCCTCACCTCCAAATATTTAAACAGAATTCTTACAGAATAGACACATTAAAACCTCAGCATAGTATTTCGCTGTATACTTTTAAGTACCAACAGTAGAAAAAGATTGTATTTAATTTGATTTATGTCACACATATTTGACAGATATTCATTCAATTCATCTTCGAGATAACTAGAATTAATTGTTGAATATTGCAAGAGAACTAAATCGATAAAGTTTATAATAAAAATAACTATAAAATTATTTTGCCCTCTCGACCACAAAAAACTATTGTATCTGAGCATTTGCAAATAGAAGCAATCGAGGGGTTGATATTTACATAGAGACGGTTGGTAGAAAGCACTAGACCGGAATGTAAAGCCGAGGTGAGGAGCCCTGCAGGAATTACTTCTAGTCTTTATTGTAGCCAGTAAAAGGTTAATGATGCCAATAGAACTCAGCTTTTTTGTAGGCTTTGTGCATTGGTAATATGAATTCTAATGGTCTTTGAGAAAAGAACAGTCCTATTTTGAAAAAAACAAATCAAAGTATACACAGTTTTTTTTAAATATTTATTTTCCAATTTTTTGGTAATGCATAATACTTATAAATTAACTAATATTTGTGGATTGCTAGTCCAGAAGAGCCGAAGGGAACTTCCGTGATAGTCACACCTGCGCCACTTCTAGTACGCCCACGTTCTTCCAACCAAAAAATCTTGTACGGTCACAACTTGCACTTACTTTGATTTGATATCAATCCTCGCTAATTTCAGAACAAAAATTTCTAAAGAGTTCAATTTAGCAATATTTTCCCTTATTAATTTTCTTTCAATTGAAAGATTGACTAACTACAATTTAAACAATTTTTAGAAAATTACTTTTAATAATATTTCTCGTTGCAAAAGAATGATGAAAATACAGAAATAAAACAGTTCAGTAAAATTTCTAACGTTCTAAAGCATTTGTTAAATTTTAAATTGTTGTACAATCAATATTGAAAATACTAGGAATGATTTTATGGAGTTAGTCACTCTTCAACTGAAGGACTGAAATATATATTGGTTAAGTTAAATAAAAACTAATTTCTTCTCCATGGTGACATGAAAAGATTTAACTGACTGGCGAAACGGAATAACCCAATGCTCATGAGCCCACCAGATTAAGGTCTATCTCGTATTTTGATTGATGTGTTTTTAATTATTCTCCTTTACGATTTACACCATGTATTATATGATCTTTTTCTAAAATCTTTGGCTTTTCAATGATATATAATCAGTCTGGTTTAATCAGACAAATTTTATTTCCGGCAATATGTTTTCAGGCAGGCAAAGCTAGTTTATCTCCTTAATTTAATTATAAAATGCTTTCATATTTTATATGTATCTATTTTTATTACATATAAAAATGTGAAATGGTTTTTATTTTAAATGAACAAAATTAAAGGTACTTCACGGGATGATATTTTTAAATTTCTCATTTAATTCCTCTTGACTATTTGAATAAGGAAAAGTTACAGTCAGCTGGTACTTCGATGTCAGCTGACTGAGCAGATCAGCTGATCATGTGTATATATAAAGATGTGCTGAACCCAATAAAGTATGTTACAGCAGTTCAAACGTGTTACATCTTATTCCTTCTTCTCTTTTTTGACATTTTGCTTTCGCCAATACTTAAATGATAAGATTTCTGATATTGAAGAAATCTTAATTCTATGTTACGATACCGAGTTTAGAGAAAATCGTTTGAACTGTTTTTGAGAAAATGAGAAAAAGTGGCACTTCTGGTCAGTTACAGCCACACCCCAGGCATATACCCAGGTAATTTCAATTCCGTAGGAGCTTTCTTTTTTGTGTTTCTGGAACATATCCCGGAAGTACGGGGAGATGGATTCAACTTCTTACGGAGCATGGTTGCTTCAATCCGCTTCAAATTGGAGGATAGATATTCGTGCCCCCTAGCGCTGGCCTGCACCACAGAAAAAAAATTTAATAATTGAATAATTAATAAAAGGATAAAAAAAAAATTGGTGATCCTTGGGAGCAGTTGCATGCGCAAACCCCAGCGCACTACCCCACTGCTCCCGCACCCCGTATGCCAGAAATGGCAAGATAGGGGGATTAAAAAAAAAAAAGATATTCGTGCCCAACTTGTGATTCCGTGAACGAAACATTCGTTCTTCTGTTGTCCAGATTTACTCAAGAAAAAGAAGAGCTCGACAAGAAACTTGGTAAGAAATCAGTTCTGGAAAACTTAGTCGCTTTGATGATGACTAGGCAGGAGAACTGGAGTGCTCAGAGTTCAAGAGGGTGAATGAAGATGCCAGGCCATGACTCCACGGGGTTGTAAAGAACAATTGGGAGGTGTTTTTTTCTAGTGAGTTGGAATCTCACACTGTTGTGTAACTTTTTATTTGCTGCACTTCCTCTCATGAAATATTTTCTCCACCCACACAAATACGCGCGCATGCACTAGACCAATTTACGATACTTTTTATTGTTTGTTATTTCCATTCGGAGGACCTCAAAACGTGTAGTTCTGTCAAGTCCAACATTTTTACCTATCGCAATATATTCTCTTACTGTATATTTCATATTATATAAAGATATGATATGTTAATTGATCCTTTAATTATGATTCCTATTAAAACGGATGCCTAGTGGTGAATCTAAAGTTCTCAAACATTTCTATTGAGTGATGTCTTGGAAGGGATGAAAGGAGGAGGGAATACAGTATCCCTTGGATAAGAAGATCCCCTAACTAACTGAGTTATATCGGTGAAGGGTGGATTTTTCCTGAGGCCAAGGTGGTTCCTAATTGATTGGTTCATTACGGCTCAATAAACTGATCAGCGATATCGTCGCACCGCACTCCCGCCAGAATATTACCTCTTTTTAACTCAGCCTTCGACCAAATTGAATTTTTATACCGTTATTGATATGCTCATCGACTAGGATCTGTTCTTTCTTCGTATTAAGGATTCCATTTCCAGAAAAAAATAATAAGGACCAAAAAACTAGATTCTTCTAGGGCTTAAAAAAAAAAAATATGTCAATTTATCTTTAGATTTTTCAACGCCTATAAATCTTTCGAATAATACTATAAAAATACTAGCTGAGATTTTAATTCTTACTCTTTAGTTATATAAACTCATAGTAGATTGTTTTTGTAATAGAGTGAATTAGATATTAGCTCTTTGGATAACCATTTGATTATGCATTCATTTGTTATGTAGCTAGTTACTAACTTGTTTTGAATAAAAGGGATGTACTACTGATTACTGTGAAGTTTAATTTCTAGAATTCAATTAATAATTAACGTAAATAACACATGGTTTGAGGTGAAAATTTGACCAAAATGAATAATTTCAACATAAGACTCTCACCGCTCCTATTTGACCAGAACATCTCCACTAAATGGCCGAAATAAAAGCAAACTTTCATTCTCTATCTCAAGGCTATTTAAATTCACACAACGCTTCATGATAAGAAAGCGTCTTTAGATTAAATTTTCAAAATGTTCGATGAGTGTTGCATCCCCAAAGTGAATCTACGGAATCATTTAAATTCAATAAAATTAAACATCAACCGGGACAAACCTTTGGTAATTATCTCACACAATTAAAATCCCAAGCTATAAATTGCAGATTTGTCTGCTCTAATGCTTAGTGTAAGACATCCTTCTCTGACAGGGTGATAATTGATCACATTGTCCGTAATGATAACAAACACACATGTTCAAAAAACCTTGCTTAAAGTGGCTAAAACACATATATTAGATGAAGTTACCCAAATTTGTAGGGCAGTAGAAGTTGGAAAATCTTACAGTCTAGAGATAGCTGGTGGTGCAGAGATGCAACCAAGACCCTGATTTATAATAAAGTACAAAGTAATAATATTAGTCTTATCGATTTAACTTACCTGTACAATAGTAACTTGTTCTTTAGTACTATTTAACTCCTGTAATATCACTAATAGTCCACCCTGTTATGAAAAAAATAAGTTTATTGTAATTAACACGTTGTTTCTATACTCGTATTTTGAACTAAAACTATTAGCTTTCATTATGAAACCGTGATGTCAATAATACTAACAAGCTCAACAAAATCAAGCTGCCAAAACCTACCCTGTAACTCCATGAATAAAAATTAAAAAAATGTGGTACAACCCACCCACCTAGAAATTGCCTAGCCTATCGGAAAAGAGTTTATTGAGTTTGGTTGGTTTGACCATTTTAATGTAGGGAGTAGGTTTCAGAAAAATAATGCTGTAGTTAATGAGGTTGATGAAGATTCCTCATCATCTGAGTCAGTGTTTGACTGTAACATTATATCGGATGTGAAGGCAACAGCTTCTAACTTATGGAAAGAGTATATTAATATCAATGACATTCCTGTGCTTTTAAAGTTAGACACAGCTAGAGATATAAATATTTTGCCGGTTAATATCTGGGGAAAAAATGGGCATAGTAAATTGTCTAAAACTTCAATCAAAGTTAAATCTTTTGGAGGATTTATTTCTAAAGCTTTGGGTATTACAGTGTGAAAGACAGTATATAAGGATAAATCCCATAGTGCGGAGTTTGTTGTGATGAATGTTGACTCATCTCCGATATTGAGTGCTTCAATCTGTGAGAAGCTGGGACTCATTAAACGGACAAACACACTGTCACATTTAAATGGCCCTATTAATAAGAGTTTAGATGAAGAAGAACATCAATTTCTTACAATTAATAAAGATGCATTTTCAGGGTTAGGCAAAATACCCTATGAAGTAAAAATAACCCTTAGCAATGATGCAGTCTACGGTAAGACCTGCTAGAAGACTGCCAGAGTCTCTTAAATCTGAAGTCAAGAAGGAGATTGAAAGCCCTATAAACTGGGGAGTTATTAGGTCCATTGAAGAGCCCACTGGGTCCACCATATAGTAATTAAATGATGATAACTATTAAATTTAATAGTAGTAAACTTGAATTTAAATAAAATGAAGTGAAATATTTGAGATTAATTTTCGAAGCTGATGGAATCAAATCTGATCCCTTTAAAGTGAAGGCTCTTTCCAACAAAGAGCTAACTCAATCGATTAAGGATCTTCAAATATTTTTAGGTGCTGTAAATTTTTTGAATAGATTTATTCCTTCATATTCCAAAGTCACTGCCCCTCTGCGACACCTATTAAGAAAGAATGTTCAGCGGACGTGGTCTGAGTTCCAAGACCATGCGTTTTCCAATGTAAAGTCTCTTATATGTGAAGCACTAACTCCTAAACTGTTTTACCCATCGCTCAAAATTGAAATATAATGTGATGCCAGTAAAGATGGCTTGGGAAGTGTTTTAATAGCTTTTGCATCTAGAAGTCTTAATGACTCAGAGTAGCATTATAGTCAAATAAAGAATGAGCTGATGAGTTTGTGCGTTTCTGTTAACAGGTTCCATCATTGTATTTATGGCCATAACAACATAGAAATATTCACTGACCACAAACCCCTTTTGGTATTACTTAGCAAGGAACTGTAGGAAAGAATTCCTCGCGACTGTAAAGAATGCAACATAAACTGTCATATTTCCCTGGCCCAAAAATGGTTATTGCCGACATGTTTTCAAGAGCACATCTTAAGGAAAAGGGACCAGAAGACGTTGACTTTTCACAAGCGATTCACTCAATTTCTTTGGAGGACGTACTTCTGATTCCAGCTGAGGGAATTCAGAAATTGAAGACTGCCGCAACAAATGATGAAAATTTTAAGATACTCTTGAGTATCATTTGAAACGCTTGCGTTGAAGTTAATGTGGAATTGTTAAACCGCAAATTAAAAGCTTCTTATAGGCTCCGGGACAATCTCTTTGAAAATGATGGTATACTATTTTTTAATGGCAGAATTATAATTCCTACTAGTCTCCGAAGTTATTTTATAGTTATCATTCAATGACACATCTTGGCATTAACCGTGGCAAGAATAAAAGCCAATAAAAATGTATTCGCCGAACATGGCAGTGAATATTGCAAACTTTGTCAGTGCATCCCCAACCTGCCTAATGTTTCAAAATAACAAACCAAAAGAACCATTACTATCATCGGTAGTTCCTAAATTTCCATTAAAAGTCGTAGGTATATTGGAGAGTGTAATTCAAACCTTTTTCTGGTAGTAGAAGATTACTACCCGCGATGGTTAGATATTATCCCCCTCAAGAATAAGACATCTGTTGAAATAATTAGAAATTAAAAAATCCTTTTTAGTAACCACAGTACACCTGAAATTGTACGCTGTGACAATAACCCATTCAGCAGTGCAGAAATGACTGCTTATGCCAAACAGTGGGGATTCAATGTACACACCTCGAGTTCAAACTATACTCACTCGAATGGACTTTCGGAGAAGGGGGTAGGTATAGAAAAAATAATTATTTTAAAAATCAGCTTATTGAAGAGGAGACTTACATGAAGAGTATCGGAAGACTCACTTTTCAGGGCTTGAGTACTCTCCAAGCCAGCTATTAATATGGCGAATACTAAGAACAACTCTGGAAGTCCTTACTCCTTGGATACCCGATAATCATATCACAAGATGAAATACTTAAAAATGAAAAGTAAAGCTCAATATGATTTGTCTTATCGTCCAGTTGAGAACTTCAAAACGGAACAACAACTAGTTTATATAAAATGGAATGACCAGTGGAAAGAAGGCACTGTCATCAAACTTCCCCTTGAACCATGATCTTATTTGGTCAAGGATCAACATGGTCCATCATGATGATCAACATCATCCAATTATGATAACTTTCTTTTGGAACACCCCGCTCATATTCCAAAACCCTCTACTACTTTGATGCCGGAGAACCAGATTGGATATCAGTTAATCCCATAACGAGCCGGGTTGGAGATCAACACCATCCAGTGGCCATACAACGCAGGGTCCATCACCAGCAGGGCCTGAGAACTCGGTGTGGCCGCCTGATTGTCAAACCTAAAAGACTGATAGAAGATTAAGGGAAGGGTGTAATATAGAGTATTAGATATTAGCTTTTTGATTATGCATTAATTTATCATATAGTTAGTTACTAACTTGTTTTGAATAAAAGGCATGTGCTACAGAGTATTGTGAAGTTTACTTTCCAGAATTTAATTAATAATTAACATAAATAAAACTGTTTTTCGTTATTACAATTGTCATATTATTCGTGTTCATACCCTTCATGGATCTTTTTTTTTAAAACATTAAAAATAAACATATGATTTTGAACATATTTACGGGTTAAAAGCGCATTTAATCTATCAAACAATCTAGGGAGTGCCAACGAAAGAAGATTGAACATGATTTTTCTGTTATTTTATTTATTGTTCTGGTTTTTTTGTTTTTATTATTAGCTAGGAAAAAAGTTGAGATGCCAAAGCCTACACTCCTCTGAAGAGGAAAGAAACCATGGTGTCCACCACCACTGTTCATGTTAAAATAAATTGGAATTTTTCTCATTCATATCTTTATCTGGAAACATCTTGGGTAAGTTTATCAACAATCAAAATCCAATGAGCTGTTTTCGAGAAATTTGTGGACATAGCAGAAAAGTAGATGCTAATCAGAGGATGCCTTCTTTCTCGGTTTCTATTACAATAGTTGAATTTTTAATCAAGAAATCCAACTATTGTAATAGAAACCGAGAAAACGCCCACGGTCTTCATAAGTTCACCTTTTTGGCTTCTTTTTTTCCTGGCAGGTTACTTACTATCTTCATAATACTCCTTCCTCCTAGCGTTGTTATAAGTACGCCTTTTAGGCATAAAATAATTTTTTTATTAAGTACACAGATTTTTTTCGGTAGGTATTCCTAGCATCTTCTAAGCTACATTGCAATGGAACAAGTGCTCAGAACCCAGAGATTGCATAGATCTTTCAAATAATAATTTTCTTAAAATTTGGATCGTATAATTGATAAATTGATTGAGATATTTTTTTCCACAACTTCTTTTTCCAAATGAACCAACTTTAATTAAATCTTGCAGAGGACATTAATTCATAATATTGAAGTTGTACCTTACATTCTATTTGCTGCTATATATTTGTTAGAGATTTTCATTAGAAAAAAATATATTCGATATTGAAGTCACCATATGTTCTGCATAATATTTAATCGTATTGAGAAGGTTACCAAGACAAAATACATTATAATGATGGATTGTGTTTTTTTCGAGTTATTAATTCGAGAATTTGAGGGGAAAAACGGATAATTCATTTTTAATAACTGAGAAATCTAGTGCACCTTTTGGATTTAATTGTGTATATTATGAATTGTAAAAATGATTTAATTAGAATAACACAGTGTCTGTAATACGTTATATTGAGGATTCACCATATTTCCAATTATTATTATCAAAGTCTAGGACCATGGCAGATGCAGAATCGAATAAATCGATATTTTCGAGGCTTTGGGAAGCAAGAACCATTATATCCTTCTGGTGGCTTGGACTCTGCAACAATTATGGATACGTTGTAATGCTCTCTGCAGCTCATGACATTCTCTCGGATTTCGATGTTGATGATCATGTTGATATCCCATTCAATAGAGATTGCAACACTCTAAGCACAGGGATTATCCTTCTGGCAGATATCGTTCCTACCATCCTGGTAAAGATTATTGCCCCTTTTCTACCTCTCAGGATTTATATTAGGATGGCAGGAGTCATATTATTATCAGCAATAGGGTTCGTGTTGGTGGCATCGAGATGGGATAAGTGGGTTGTCTTGTTAGGGGTGGTGTGTACTTCTTTTTCTTGTGGACTTGGTGAAACGACCCTTCTCAGCTACATGGTATTTTTCAAGACGAAGAATGTTCTATCTACATGGTCTTCTGGTACCGGAGGCGCTGGTATCCTTGGAGCTGGTAGCTACGCAGGACTGACTGCGGTTGGAGTATCCCCTTCAAATGCAATTTGGATCATGCTGATAGTACCTACTATTCAAGCTATTTGTTTTATTTTTTTAATCGATCATCCCAAAATTGACGTTAAGGTGGAAGGATCAGAAATTCCTACTGAAGCTGACTTGTTGACATGGAAAGAAAAGGTAAGTATTTTACCAAGGATTTTGACAAAATACATGATACCTTTCGGACTGGTCTACCTATTTGAGTACTTTATAAATCAGGGCCTTTTTGAACTTCTATACTTCCCGGACAGCTTTCTAACCCATCACCAGCAATACAGAGTGTACCAGTTCCTTTACCAGATTGGAGTATTCTTATCTCGCTCTTCAATGAACATAGTGAAGATAGACTGGTTATGGATCATGGCTATACTTCAGTTATGCAACGTAATCCTGTTCACCTTGGAAGTCCTGTACGGTTTCATAACTTTCTTAATTATAATGATGTTTCTTATTGTCTGGGAAGGGTTGTTGGGTGGAGGATGTTATGTCAACACTTACCGTAGGATAGCCAGTGAGATGGAAAAAGATCAGAGGCAATTTGGTATGGGTATATGTGGAGTAGCTGATGCACTGATGATAACTTTTGCAGGTATTTTGGCGAACCCAGCACATAATGGTCTCTGTAACACCAAAAAACCGTACCCTTATGTAACTCCGAGAAAAACTGCATATTATCTCAAATTTTTTCCAACAAGATCAAGTGATTCAACTTAGTTTTATATTGTGGATTGTGTCCCGATTCCCGAAGACCGCAGGTGTTTTAAGGCGTTTGTATTGTAAATATTTAACTTGTTTTATTACTAATCCTACAAAAATACTTCAACAAATTTAATTTTTATTTTTTTATATTTTTCACTACAGTTATTAAAGTATTTGTTAAAAACTTTAATATTTATTACCTAGTATATAAAAATAATATATTAAAAAACAAATAACCATGCTTCAAACTTATTTTTGTTGTTGTTTGCTTAGTTAGGCTAGTAGGATTGGCTTCTCAATCGTTGCAATGACGGCTTCTTTTTATAATTACTACCTTACTACTTTTAAAAAGTAATTTATTGATATCTACTCATATTATGTCATGTAGTAGATGCCACTGAATTTGTAGTATGAATAAATGTGACCTCACCCGAGTCATAGCTATATGATTTTATTGTTCTTTCCCTCTTACCTCTACTTTTCTCATTGTTGAAAATATTCTCTAGTCGAAAGAGTTTTCATGGGAATATTAAGGATTCTGGATGATAAGTGAAGCTAAAAAATAATAAAATGTTAATATAATATTTAAAGTGTTTTTAACTAACCACTGTTTCTTGTTCATAGCCAATAAATTCAGATTGCGTAGCATTTATTAAAAAACTTAGGTATTAATCATCTATGATATGTAAATAATATATATTAAAAATTAAAAACAAATTACCAAAAAAAAAACATTAAAAAACAAATAACCATCTAAGAGCAAAGTAGTAAAAAAGGAAATTATTGTTTATAATAATTAGTCCAAATTAATGATTTGGCCAACCACAGAATGGATAAAAATAATGGCAGTAATAAAGTAAAAAAAAAATCGGTGGGTCTAAAATTATATTACGATTGTCCTTGAGGATGGCCAAATTGCCCGAAACGTTAGACTTAGAAATATAAATTGTTTGAGGCTAAAATTGGATAAAATTTATTTTATTTAACAAAGTTATTAACTAATTTACTAGTACAACTAGCTTTAGTAGACATATTTACCGTGTTCTTAATGCTAATTGACATCTTTACCGTGTTCTTAATGCTAATTGACATCTTTACCATGGCTCTTAATGCTAATAGACATCTTTACCATGTTCTTAATGCTAAAAGGCATCTTTACCATTTAGCAATTTTTCATTCCCCCAAACTTTGGTCGGCACAAAAATTTGGATAAAATTTACCTCTAGGACTTATATGATTAAATGAAAGAGTTCTACCAATCCAGGGATAATAATCAGGATATGCTGAAACGGTGAAAAGATCAGAGAGCGTATTTATAACAATGCAAGAGCTGACATCGGCATTCAAAAAAGGCCCCCCTTCCGACCACTCCTTAGCTAAGAACCGCTATCAGCAATTATAAACTCTTCTCATTAAAACTGTCTCCCTTATTCTCTCGTTAAATTACACGAACAAGGAGCTCTTCATTAAAACTCCGATTTAAAGGTGACACGGTAAACCTTTGTCATTTGATATATAGAGCTCACTAACTGACTCCTCCCTAGATAGGGAGGGCTATGGGGAGTTAGTTGGGAGGTTCATAAAGGTATGGTCGTTATACCTCGGCTTGATTTATCACCTCTTGTCGTTACAATGGAAAGGCCTTTCGTTTCCTTAATTAACCTATTGACTACTGAAACCCAATCATCAATGGTTTATTTATCCACTTCAATAGGTACAATGTTTTGCTACAATAAATGTCATTATAATATTATGTAATAAAAACTTTCTAAATTCTTCCTATTAATGCGACTGTTTCCTACTCCAGTTAGCCGTCTATAATATGTATAAAGTCAATAAATCTATAATGATTTATTTATTAAAATAGGAATCCTAAAAAACTTACTGCTCATTCAATTACAAAAACAGATATCGATGTTTTTATTTAAATTATCAATTTATTGGTACCGATATTTTAATCAATACTATGTTTTCATTAAATCATCTTTTTTTTTTTCTTCAAAACTATCCATGCGTGTTATTGGAATAACTGAATACCGATGCATTATGCAGAATGTTATGGATAAGTTCCAAAAATTAAGGTTTTTTTTTGTATGCTTATTACAAATTTTAAATTGTTGAACTCTAATTTTGACCGGTAGCGCACTTAGCCTCTCTCATTACCAGTGACACAGTGAGAGGGATGCGCTGGGAGCCCTACTCTATATCTTACACGTGGGGAATGGAGTGGGATCGGGAATCCTCAGGTTGATAGTGTAAATATATAAAAGTACAAAAGTGACTAAGTGATTATTTTATTGATTTTTTATAATTATTTAGGAATTTTCCTTATTTACGGTTTTCACCGGAAGTAGCACCTACACCTTGGATGAAGGGTGAGGCTAGTAAAATTTAATCATTCATATTGAGGAATTTTCTTACTATGCTCGCAGCCCCGAGCAACACAGCTTTCTACATTATTCAACGACAGATCCAGGTCTTTAATGCTATCCAGTGTCGTCTCCTGGATCAGACCATTGGTTGAAATAATCAACGGTAGCACCCTGAATTTCTCAAGCTTATAGAGTTGTTTCAATTCCTCTTCTAGATCCTGATATTTCCGATTTTGTTTGGCTACCATCTTGTGAAGATTGTCATCCGATGGTACGCCTATTTCTATGATTGTTTCATATTTTCCTCTCATTCGTAAAATGTCAGGTTTATTGTGTGATTGGTAATTATGGTCCCAATAGAGCATGACATCTCGTTTATCAATGATCGCTTGTGGGCTCTACTTGTAATAAGACGTCATGTCGTTCAGAAGCTTCATCTTTTTGGCTAATTCCTGATGGACGATTTTAGCCATATTGATGTGCCTCAGTAAATATTCTTTACCAGCAAGCACTTGGCAGCCTGATGTTATGTGCTGAATGACACGACATGATGTGAATCTGATGTTGTACTACACAGTCGACAAGATTCTATTATGTTTTCTCCACATATACGGCGTCTGTAGGTCCTTGTAGCTATCACCTGGTCCGGTATGGTGAATATAAATCCTTTTGTTTCTAGGAAAAGGGCATCCTTGCGAAGCCAATTGCACTATCCTCCTTTCGATAAACTATGGTCAAATCTTCTATGCAGTTCCTTAGATTTCCAGTTTTCAAGCAGTTCTAATAATTAAAGTTTTTCATCTAATAATTATGTAGCTTGTATTGGCCAGTCGCTTTCCAATTCTGCTTTTTTCTAAGAGCCATGACTACGTCATTTTCTTGTATTGCAACAGCTTCCATCATCGGAAGATTAGCTATAATATCCTTAATCTCTCATAGCCAGTATGTATCAGTCTTATTTGACTTACAGGTGTCCCATATAGTTTTCCAATGTTTGAAGATAAAATGGTTGGGAAGCTGTTAATTGCAATTTTTTTGGAAAAATTTTTCAGTATATCTCCTCACTCTATTCGCGTAGACTGCCAGTTTCTGGTTCATGTTATCAAGCTTCGTTAATTCGAGATTAAGTTCAGATATGCCTCCAATATGTAAGACAATTATCTCGTCTATGTTTGTCTTCAGTATGATAGAAGCGTTCTCTGGGCGCCGGTAATAACACCAGTTTTACGGCGCAGTGATTCAAACATTATTATTATTATGGTCTATATTTCTCGCTATTGCGGATTGAGTATCTGAAGTAGGGGACCTAGAAGTCCCTTCATATTTTTCCTTTGATTTGAATATTTTAAAAAATTTGCACTATACGTGTTGTGTCAAAGAGAACTGTTGAGACTGTTGAACCTCTTTTAGTAAACCTCTCTAAATCAAATAGGCACGCTCGAACAATTCGAACCATGTATGGGAAATTTTTTGAAAATCTGTTCTTCCATGCTTTTCGAGTACACCTTTCTAGCTTTAAACTTGTAAACCATTACAAATTTTCGAGTAAATTGTGATAGAGAAAATTTACTATCCACAATCCTAATTCAAATGATTTTTTGTTAAGCCACTGTTTTGAATTTCAGCACGAGTAAATATGCGAAACTCTTTTTGGTTTTCATCGTACCAGATTAAGACCAGAAAGAGGTTTGAGAAGGAAATATTGAGGTCCCACGTTGAAATTTGTTATAAGGACTCCAACATATATTAATAATATAAAAATATTTTGCTGTAAAACACTAAATCTTGTAGATAAATATAAATATCTAGGTGTTACTGTGGAAAATGCGTTTTCTTAGGAACCACAGGTAGTAAATGTTTCAAAGAGATTAAGGGTATGCTCATATACAATTTATTACCTCCAATTTGTACTTAACAGAAAAACTTTAATAATGGTGTACAAAACACTATCTAAATCGATATCAAGATATGAGATCGGATGTTATAGTGCCAGTTCTGGCAGTCATTTATCAAGACTTGCCAATCTACAAAATCGAACATTAAGAACAATAACGCATCGCAATAATAAAACAGAAAAAAATCTTAAAATTATTAGTACTTTACCACCTAAACTATTTTATTGTTATATAATTATCTTAAAATTTATAGATAACAAATTATTTAGAAAAGAAATACTATACCTAAAAAATGCAAGAAAGAAAATTAAATTTATCGAACCACCCTACAACAATAAATTTGGTAAACGTACATTAGACCATATCGCACTATATCTGTTCAATCGCTTACCAGAAGAATTAATAAATAAATCAACCACAAAAAAGAAATATTTAACTGAATACTTTCTTACTTTTATGATTGCCAATAATTGATTTTGATCACCATTGATGAACCTATATGCCTGTATTTTTCTCTTAGCTCCACATAATTTATTTACTATATTAGAATCTGTATTAGCAATTTAGGTGTGTGCTTAGTCATAGATATTATTGAATCCTTGTTTTTATAGTATTCTGTATCATCTTGTGTTATTCTCATTATTATATTAAACCATTAATTGTAAATTTGCAGCT
>NW_027105747.1:1073936-1075923 GCF_000696795.3 Halyomorpha halys
TAATTTTTTTAATAATTATCATTTTATTTTTATTTTATTTTAGTAGTAGTAAAATATTCATTGTGTTACTTTAGACTAATTCATATTGTATAGCCTCCACAACCCCCTAATAGTCTAAACTGTTATATTTACATTTCACTTATGTCTATCATTTTTAAGTGTTATTTTGGCACCAACCGATAGATGGTGTCATATGGTTGGACCATATTGGATGTAATTTTTTAAATGAATAAAATAAAAAATAAAACTTATAATTTTTTGGAGTTTTCTAAAAATATCTTCTGAGATTTCTTTTTGATTAGCCAGGACTACCTTGTTTCGACTCAAAACGAACTGGTCATAGAATCAAAGTTGTTGGTAATTCACTATTCTGTGATTTAGTATAAAATAAATAATAAAATTTAGAATAAGATATTATATGTCCTATTCCATTGCAAATGAGGAGCAAAAAGTGATCTCAGTAGAATTTTTTTCAAAACATTCGGCCCACATCCCTTCCTGGTACACATTTTACTAGGAGCGGTAGCTTAAACGACATTCCTGCAAAAAAGTTTAAAGTAGAAAAGAAATAGAATTTAATTAAACTTGCTTAATTTAGTGAAGATTTATGTTACCGAACAAAGCCTAGTATACATGCTATCAGTGAAAAAACAAAATAAGATTAATTTCTAATCATTTTTTTATTTTTACGGAGGAAAATTAATGGCAAATTTTGAGTTTTTAAGTTTCAAGATGTATAGAATCAAAAATTTAATTTAAAAACTGCCTGTCTCAGTACTTGGCTTCTTTTCCAATCGGTCTGTCGGTCTGTACTATCGGTCTGATTTTTATTGAGAATTGCAATCAAGGAACATATCACTTGATCATGATCACATATTTTATTGTTTGTTATTTACTGATATAATAAATATAAGTGATCATTGTATAATAACTTTTAGCGTTTTATTAAAGTTCTATCTTTTGTTCTGGACTAAATTAAAGTTCTGGGAGTGAAGATGTATTAAATATATTTCAAAAGAATCATAATAGAGATATCTACTTGACAGCTATAGCTACCATAATTTCCTCCAAATAAGTATGATCATTGCCTCCAAGTCCTCATGAATAGCACCATATCGATGAAAGATTTCAACAATCTCGCCAGTTCCATTAGCTCCTTTTTTTAAAAAAATCCTTAAATATAAACGAAATAACATCTCCAATAGCCCAACAGTTATATTAACACACCTCACATATCTAAAAGTCCCCCAAACTTCATTTCCGCGCGACCTACGAAATGGCGTAGATTCATTTCCCACTGCTCCGTTACTCTTCTATTAGCGCGTTCTGTTAGAATTGAAAGGTTGGCTTCAATATGTTCACCTCTTTCAATGAAAAATGGGAGGGTATGAAATATATAACAGTGCATATGGCATCATTCATTCATCTTGTCGACGGATAGCCATCTTTATTATTGAGTGGAGTCGCTACAAGTAACATAATAGGCAGGGTACTAGGGTGAAGGAGGGAGAGTATCGAATCTGTGGACCCGGCTCAGGAAGGAAAGGGTCCTGCCTTTGAAAAGGATACAGGAAATTTGATTTAGTCAACCAGTTCAATTGAATTCATGATTAAAATCTGATGCCTCCTCACGTGACCCTATTAATTTGATTGTATGTAAAGAAAAATGTTACATCAATTGAATACATGTCTTCAATATTATAATAATATAACATGACTATTATAAAAAATAATTTCGACTATATTATCACTGAATTAAATATAAAATTTGATGATATATAAGCCGTTTATTTTTAAAGTGGCGTAAGTCCATTTATATTAGAATCGAAATATTGTAAGGTTTGCATTTAATTAAATTTAAAAATATGAGTAACAGATAACATTGTAGAATAATGCTTTTGGATTTCTTCTTGAATAAACGAAAGATAATAATTTCTAATTATTATTAATTTTATTAATTTAATTAATATTAATATTAATTATAATT
>NW_027105747.1:1076463-1082071 GCF_000696795.3 Halyomorpha halys
AACTATGTGTTTGTATCTTTTTTAGCCCTGACGAAGCCCTGCAACGTGGGGCGAAACGTTGGCTCAATAAAATAGTATAATTCTACTATTTGAGTTTTTTTTTACCGCACCCGGACCATATTCCTTTCATCTTTACACACTAATCAATAATCTTCCAATAATAATCTCTTTTTGTTGGATACCAATGAACTTAAGTCGCTTTCAAAATCACTGAAATGACGTTTTCAATTCATTTTAAAACCCAAGTCCATATTATTCTTGGAATAATGTTATTTTTAATTGTTTGTATTGATAATTACAACATTATTAAAAATATATACAAGTAGATATGGTGTAATATTGCCATCCCATGATACAGTCATGTCGCGATATGAGATATATATAGTTTGCAATAATTATAAATTTAGGTCTTAAAACTTTTCGTCCAAAATGCTTTCTGCGCTATGATTTATGAGCACTAAGGTATATAAAAGTGTAATATAATCCTGAAAAGCTTTAATATCACCTGAAATGAATTTAATTTAATATATTAGGTAATAAATTAAGAAAGTTAATAGAAGGGTCATAAAAATATGACTGTCAGCGAGAAAGTTATATAACTATCAGGAAGAAGTAAAATTGCAATTTGTCTTGGAAAGGCCGAAGTATATGAAGCCTCCATATGTTCTTGAGACCTGAGTGTCGCACAAGTTTTCAAAGTTTTTTTTCTTCCTCTCTCTAAAGTATTTTCCGCCAGCGCCCGAGACAAATATTTCTAGAAAAACTGTATTAGAGCCCTGGAGAAGGGAAGGTGTTAAATTTCAATGGCCTCCGAGGGTAGTTTGTTTTATTTGAATTATTGTCTTGGCCCGGTCTTGTTTACTTGCTCTTGTAGAACTTTTTCAATTACATCCTCAATGCGCTCTTTCATAATGCAGTCAAAGGCTGGCTTTTTCCTGGGCTATTTGCGGCTCTTAAGTAACTTCTGTAAGTTATGAAACACTTTATTGTTCGTTTGGGATTTGGAAATAACGAAAAATTAACAATAGACATCCCGTTCAATTCACACTCCCCAAGTTGAATTTAAAATAATGAAATAAGGAAAATTTGAAATATAATTAATTGAAGGGTGAAGAATCTTGAAAAATTCGTGAATAACGATTTCATTCACATTTGAGGTATCAGTGGCATCTTTTAGGGTTTGATAAAAGCTTCCAACCCAACTATTAAATAATCAATTAAAATGAACATTGTCCTTGGTATTTAAAATAAATTGATATACAATATTATGTATAATATGGCGATAGATTACTCCATTTTATTGAATAAAAAAAGTACAAAATATTGCTCTAATATTCTTTCCTTTGTGTCTTTCAAAAATTATAGTTGTATTATTTATATTCAAGTAACAGAGTGGGGTAACTCAGTTCGTCTTCCAGGTGTGTTCGAATCCAGCTGTAGCATATAATTATTTATTCTGGTACTTTAGCCGTGATTCAACCCTAACTGTTGGGGAGACCTCCTGGGTAACTCACAACCTTTATAAAGTGAGTATCCTTAATTGGGGAAAAATATGTGTGTTGAGCGAGCATAATCTTGAACAGATTAGCATCTTGTACAACTTCATAGGTTCTAGGGATACAGGATTTTTTAATTTTCGTGATTAATAATATTGGAATAATCAATTAATCATTCAAACCAATGATCCTATAGCAGTATAATGAGGCATGTATAATTTGAAGTGCAAAAACAATAAATTCACAAAAATGTCTGCATTATGGATCTATTTTTTTTTTCTTGTTTCTCGATATAATACTTATTCTTGACATAAAAAAAAAAAAAATCTTTAAGTAGATGTTTAGAAAATTCTACAGGGAAAAGAATCCGGGATTTTCCCATAAAAGGAGCTATTCAACACCGGTGCAATGTTCAAAGCAGTAAAATTGACCAAGAATTCTCGACTAAGTGGTGATGAAACGACATTTTGTTTTTGATTCACCAAGCCCTGTCAGCAAAATGATCATATCTTACGTATAGATAAGATGGCCCTTAGATTTTAGGATAATAGAAATAAAATAAATTAAGAATAAAAATAAACTGGACCCGTATAATATATGATATATCTTATATATTATAATTTAACAAAGAAAACCAATGGCTCTATGGATATCTGATAGTGATTTAAAGAAACGTTGGCTTATATTTCGAAACAAAATTACTGAAAAAATAATAAATAAAGCTTATATAGTACAATTTAACAGAAATTGGTTGGTTCCTTTTTGAATACGTAGTTTCTAATAATTCGTCAAACGAGTCTCCAAGTTCAATCTATGATTCCAGATTTGCATTCCAACGATCCTACTGGATTTATTAATAATTTACAATAATGTATTTCATAAATATACAGTAATATTTACAATGAAGTAATTAGTTATATACAATTACTGTAAAATTAAATTACTCTACAGCAAAAAAGTTGAACTAACAAAGCACCCGTAGGCCCGTTTAACTTCTAAAGGTATTGTTGGAGAAATTCCCTTCTGGTGACACGCGCTCAATAGCTCGGTTTGAGGAACCCTGCGATAGGGTATATAATTAATTGTTTTATAAAATAAAATTGTTCCGGATAACCTACGAAAAGTTGAATTAGAGGGGCTGCCATGTGTATGCAATACTAGCGCCTCATTTGGCCAACAATCAAAACTCACCTCCAGTAATTGCTGTGGCGAGAAGAAAAAAACCAGGCTGAGAGAGCCATTTTCTTTTGCCAGAAGCAGTAACTATTCTTAGTTCACTCATCAGTAAAATCTACCAATGAAGCATGGAGTAAATCCACCTAGCAATAATTAACCTACACATCATCAACCACCTCATTATTATCCTCATTACCTCATTATTATTATCATTATATCTACAATTTTCCATAGCCCAGTCATTCAAAATTAATTGACCCTTTTAACCATAAATGTTTCATTTTGGCCATCCCCTACCTGTAACCTAAACAATAGAATTTTATTCTCATTCAGTCATGTTTCATTTTTCAATTATACAGTCCACTTAAAAATCCAACCACCCAACCCAAAGCCTAGCATTTAGTTGAAGGCATGCTTCACACAAAATTCTTTTATAGCCTTGTAAGATAAAAAATTTGTTTCAGTAGCAGGAAATGTTCATTATAATCTCTCCATCCTTCCTTTCCCTCCACTCCTCTCCTTCGGCTCCTCTCACGATCTCCCAAACTGTTCCACAACCTTAGGTATACGTAGGTTCAAGACCAAACTTCAAGATTTATTACGTAAACATGAATTGGAAATGAAGATAGATTTTTGTGTTAATAAATGAAATAGCAATATAAAGTATTGGTAGTAGGTTACAATCAATATTTCAAGTTAGATGTGCAAATATGAAATAAAAACTTAACCTTCTTTATTTTCTACTTCTCTTAAAGTTTCATGAAAAACCGACTATGTCTGGTCTTTTACGATCGTAAAAGTGGCTGAAGAAAAATTTATGAAAATATAAATAAATCAGATGGTCCAAGATCTATTTTTCTCATTTTGGGAATTTAAAAAAATAAAAAATAGACGTTTTAAATGTATATTCCTCAATAGAATATCATCGATTAATTTCACTTTACATGAGAAAAATTTTTAATTCTAGCTTCCTAAAAAGGATAAACCGTCGTTATTATTGTTAAAATATGATGTCGTTAATAGTTAATTATTTATCAATAAAAGCACGGTTCTCAATAGCTAAGTGTAACAGATAAGATACATTGGGAACACAGCGTTGCTAAAAGTTTAAGAGAGCGATATTTCTTGGCTAGTATAAGATTCGGTTATTGGTAAGAGGAACTGTTCCAAAGAAAACGACTGTTGGCTCACCTGATTGCTGGCTACCTACCAACAGTGGCAAACAGCCTGCAAATCGAATTTGTACCAAACCTGGTTTAGTTCGCTTCAAAGGCCCTGTCTTAAGGTAGGCCTTCTCTCCTAACTTATTCCTTTCTTGCTAGCGTATTCAACTGCAAGCCGGAAATCTTATCGTTACGAAATTAAGAGAACTAAAAGAAAAAAAAATCTCTTATTCTTTATTGTTAAAATATTTGAATGACCTAACAAATTTTTGTTGTATATTTATATACACTTAAGTCTACCAGTAAAAATTTTAAACATGACTATTCTAAAATAAGTTATCCTTTGTGAACGTGGTTATGATTTTTAAGACATTACCAAGTACAGCCTTGGTAATATCTACAGAACTATTTTGAATAAATAAAAATAGTTACTACTGTTAATATTTTGAATTAAGTATTTTATTTTATTTTTTAAATAAAATAAGTTCCATATTTTTTATAAAAACACTTTTACCCCTTTTTTCGCTTTAAGGTATGATGTTAAATAAAGTGTAAGATACAGTATTTACACTATTAAAATCCAGTTTCACTTATATTTTTTTCAGTGATTATTGTATAAAACATCTGAATTGTGAACCACATTATTAACGAAAAAAAAATAATAAGACCTAAATTTTGGTATATATGGAAATTTTATTTATTTTGTTTTACTTTCAGAGAGGGTTGTATTAAACTGGGTGGTTTTTTTTTTTTTTTATATTTGCGGAGTTTTTAATCAAAAGGAGTCAGAAAATTCTAAAATGTATACATTAGTTCCTTAGAGTAGAAATGAAAAAACAACACCCAAGTAAAAATCGTATTGATATCTGTGTTTTATTTTAGTCATCACATGGTGGGGCAAAATTTGTAGGTAGGTTGAAAAAATTTAAGATTTATCAAAGGTTTCTGGAAATCAACTAATATTGCAATTTAAGCCTGTCCCCAACGAAGATACGAACAACTAAAAAAATCAAATAAACTTTATATACATTTTCCCTTGAAATAAAGGTAAAGTAAGATCAAAAGGCTTATTAAAAAATAAATTTTCAGTCATTATAAATCTTGACCAAAATAAATTCAAACTATGAATATATATAAAAATATAGTGTGGTTCCTCACCACCAAAGCTCTGTCATCAAATTTGTGTTCAGCCATAATCAGTAGAACCGTTCATTAGTATGAATGAAATTTTCAGAGATTGTACGTTTAGGTAGCTTTTTTGTTCTACATTTATATTTCAAAAAGAGTTGCCCAATTTGGTAAAAATTTTGAAGAGTTAGAGATTAGTGCAAAATGGGTCTACTTTCAGTTTTATCAAATTCCGTCGACCCATCTGAAAAATACCTTTCTGGTGTAATGTAAAAAATGTTTTGTTTTTTTACTTTTTTTTTACGTGTTTCGTAGACACTACCTACACCCTAAACTGCGGTTACTTTGAGACAGTCCTGATAACTTTAGGACAATCTTTAACCCAAGTTGGGAAAGTAACCCCAATCTACGATACTATCTTTGGTATACGTTAAAATTAAAATAAAATCCAAACTTTCTTTTTGCCATATGTGCTCTATTTAAGCTAAGCAACGATATGTAACAGAAAGAAAAAATATACTTAATACAATGAGGAAGCTTTACTATTATATGTACTAGGAAGACTTTTTTTTTTAATTAGTTGATATTGCTGTTTTACTCCAAGGATATTTGAAAATGAAAAAAGGAGAATAAATATGTGTGTAT
>NW_027105747.1:1082121-1091034 GCF_000696795.3 Halyomorpha halys
ATATATACATTATTACAATAATATAACGTTTTTACTGTTGATATATCAAAATGTGTTATGATAAAACAACTGTCAAAAATACAAAAATTTAAGATTTATCATTCAAGAATCAGGAACTAAGTTTTCATAAATTTCATCTATTACTTATACTATTTTAAATTAACCAACTTGAATTCATAATATTCAAATTAAACTAAAAGTCAGACAAAATTTATCTGTTGAAACCAGTTATCCATCAGGAACCCCTTCCATTTATCATTTTTCCTTAATACTTTCCCGAATGATTATTCATTCCTTGTGAAAGTTTTCCGTCATTCATAATTTCCCAAGGAAAATTAATTAAGAGCCGGATAGGATAATATAAGCTGTCTGTTGAATCGTAAATGTCCTCAAGTTTTTAAATGGGTTTCTCTGGAAGCAAGTATCGTTGCAGCATCAATCATCTATGGTTAATGGTGAAAATCAACCGCCTCATTTGTATTATCCGTTGGAAGCTGTTTTCGAAATTCACTACTCCATTAATATTTATCTAGTGCAAACGATTTATTTTCATTGATATCATATTGCAATATGCAATCTTAAGTTTATGTGTCACCGCTTTATAGCTACAACAGTGTATTTATTTTATTTTTTAATTATTAATTTACTTTTATTATTTTATGATTTAATATAACTTATAAGTACCCGCAAAC
Organism: Halyomorpha halys; assembly: GCF_000696795.3. Classification (NCBI taxonomy): domain Eukaryota; kingdom Metazoa; phylum Arthropoda; class Insecta; order Hemiptera; family Pentatomidae; genus Halyomorpha; species Halyomorpha halys. The sequence continues at coordinate 1,082,814 of NW_027105747.1, forward strand.
CGAGTTACCTCAGTTACCGTTTTATTAAACATGACAATATGAAGGTGTAACAGTTTTACAGTATAACTTGCGAGCATACTCACACGTAACAACAATTTGATGTCCAAAGATTTTTCCAAGCCTTATATTTTTAAAGCGTTAAAAACTCTTCTTGTTGTATCTTATTTTATTTGACATCGTTGACTTCATTTTCCCGAATTATTATTTGTTAAAAAAGAATGTTTGTACACTCAATACATCATTCCCCGTCTGCTTTCGCATGAATCCTATCAAATAGCTGTTACAGCACTTCTGTATACCTCTAGAGATTCAGTCTCAGGAGTTTTCATAATTTTAAATTAATTACTAAGGAAAATTGAGAGAAACATATCTGCAATTCATGATGTTTACTGAAATTCTTAGCGGACTTAAACATTCCAGCATTTATTTTATTTTTTAATGTTTATTGTATTTAATTTATTTTTAGTGTGTTTATTTTTTTTATGCTGTATTTATTTCATTTTTACTGTTTTATTAAAATTTGATGTTTTAATTTTTTTTTATATTCTGTATAAATTATTTTTTATTACTTAATTAGTTTTGATTTTCTCAATCATATTTTTATTTTATTTTTTCACTTTTCTTAGTAATATTGTTCTAATTTAATTTTTTTTTCCGTTCTTTGTATATCGCTGTTCCAGTTCAGTACTGTAACATCTCAAAAAATAGTTAACAGATTATTACAAAACAAGCTATGATGAGGGGTAATTAGACTATCACGATCAAGATAGTGTGATTTCACACTGACGCTGCGTAATCATCCAGCAAGAACATTTTATTGAATAATAATATAAATACACTCTTCATATTTATACCCTACTTCTTTATATTTATACTCTATATCCCCAGTCTCAGTTTATTTTTAGATTTTAGGTCATATTTTATTATGATTCTGTGCTTTCCGGTATAGATCTTATACTTATTGCTAAGATTACATGTATATCTCAAAATTAACATTTTTTATGGTTCGAGATGTTACACTATCGAACTGGGACAGCGATATAATGTATGAAAGTACATTCTGACCGCTAATACTTATTGCCCATAATTGTGGAAGAGTTTATTTTTATTATCATTCAATAAAACAGTATTTCAATATCGAAAGAAAAAATACTTCTTAGAAGATTACAGCGTGGAATCACATCACACTGTCTCGATCGTGATTGTCTAATCACCCTTCGTTAATCCCTTATCGCGGGTTTCGTAATAATCTATTAGAAAATAATATATATATTTTAAGTTGTAGAACGTATGTAATGTTTTCATATGTACCCATAAACATATAACAATTAAGATATTCAAATTTTTAAAATGAATAATTCAATAAACTATAAGTATGGATGGTTTGGGAGCCCTCCGGTGTTCAGCCAGCCTCATAAATCAAGCGTGACCAATCATCCTGACCAAATCAGCTCCTTGCACAACTGTTGGTATATTAACATAAGTTTTTTACAAACTACTGAACCCCTGACCCTCTATGTACAGAATAATTTTTTTATTATATGTTTAAATATTTTATTATTGTATTTATGTTTTAAGCCCTTTAAGTTTAGGTTTTCTCAATATCAGTTAGTTAAAAATTAAATTCAAAATTTCTTATTTAAAAAAACACTTTATTATTACTATCACTGTATTTTGATTGAAATACCTATAAGATCTTAAATCTTAATTTATCCATTATTCCCGTCAAATATTTTTTATTGAAGGACGTAGGATGATGGTGGAGAAAATTATAATTATCCTGGTAAAACTCTCAGATAAACCGACATATATGGTAGAAACATATATAAATTTATAAAGAATTATAATATTAGAAAATAATAAACTAGAATCAGTCATAAATCATAATCTTTATAAAGCGGGAATATTTAGAATAAGAATTGTGTTTTCATAAATTTATAAGAGAAGGAATCCAGAAGTATTTTATTTCCCCGAGAGATTGTTTCGTCAAGCTGAATCTTGTTTTAGATCCGTTGTTACAATTGAAGAGGGGTGATGGTGTTCCTTATCATGCTTTCATTTCCTTATAATTTAAAATATTTATTCCAATGACACCTTTATCGATAAAAGTTGAAGAATAAAAATATAGAAATGTTATATAGAGGTCTTGTTTTCTTTAGGCATCAGTCTCTTTTCAGTGTCTCATTCTTATCAATAAGACTCTAATAAAAAAAAAAAAAAACAGTAACATTGTTGATTTCTCTTGTAATTTTAAGGATATTTGTTATCATGCAATTGTAAAGGAGCTTTATTTTATATACTTTTGACTTAATTTATTAATTAAATTAGCTAAACTAATTTTAAATATTTTACTTATTTAAATTAAATTAGTTAACCATATAACCATACAAAGGCAAGATTAGCAATTACTATTCAGTGTTGCAGCCTACTCGCTGTCTCCTCAAGCATAGATCTAATTTTGTCTATTCTGTGATGCTTCCAGTTTCTGACAGAGTTTTTTCAACAACCACACAGCCTTGCCAACGGAAATCCAACCATCTAACGCAAATATGCTGTAATAGATTTTTTGATGCTAGTTACTTTAATTCATTATTGTAACATGGCCAGATAGGAAAGTTTCAAGGCTCTTAAGAATGTCTCCACTTCCTTATATTTCACACTTATTTCGGAATTCGTCCTTTTATTCCAGTATATTGCTCAAATCTGGATGAAGCACTTTTCCATTAAAAAATATGAGAAAGGCTTAGACTTGTTTTATTTATAATATTTTTTTCTTTAGAGGCCCTTTATAATGCACAGCACAAGAATACATGAATAAAATGAATTGAATAATTAGCAAAAGAATAAAAAAGGAAAAAATTGGTGATCCTAGGGAGTAGTGGCATGCGCAAACCCCAGCCACTACCCCACTGCTCCCGCACCCCGTATGCCAGAGATGGTAAGGGAGGGGATAATAATAATGATAATAATAATAATAAAAAAAAAAAAAAAAAAAAAAGAATACATTTTATTTTATGGTCTGTTAATATTTTTATAACTTATTTATCATGTTCAAAAAAGTGACCATAAAAAAAATAATCCAGAGACGTAAATAAAAAAAAATTACACATGAGATGAATTAATAGTAGGACGACCATCCCGAAACGCCAGAAAGAAAAGTATATTATTAATTTTAAATTAATATTAAAAAGTTGAAGTTTAAAGATATTTCACTGGCCTTGAAGAAAAATCAGAATTAACATAGGATTTACCAGTAAATTCTGCTATTTACTTTTTCACTAAAGTGTGGTAAAAATTACAAAATGTAATCTTCAATGAGTTTTTTTTTTCGATAAACCAGAGAAGGAATTTTTTAAAGAAGAATTTTTCTCTACCATTGATATCTGTCGAGTTTTCCATGAATAATGTTTATGTATTTTGGTCTAACAAAGTTGTATTAAGACGATGTCAAGTGTTCAGTTTCTTTTATGAAATAGGAGACCACAAATTGGTCTATTGTTATTTGCTGATCTTTATTTTCCTTAAATCTCGTCAAGTTCAATATCTTATGGTATTAAACTAATAATATTATTATTAATGGTAAGTAGAATTAGTAATAATTAAAATGATAATAGTAATGGTTATTAGTAAGAGTAGTATTATCAGTAAAAATAGCATTAATATAAGCTAATAATATTATGCTTTCAGAGATTATTCTCATTTCGATCTTTTCAGAGCTTAGATTTAGCAGTCGTAATTATCTGAGTAATCGTATCAATATAATCGGATATAATATAACTGAATTATTGTCTTAATCCTCGAAAATAGACGAGAAGAGGAAAATGATAACCTCGTCGTGACTTAAGATCACATGTTTTCAACTCTAACGTATGGTGAATTGATATGTAATAACCCTTGTGATATTATTAAAGTCTTTACCATACGTGCTGATAATAGTTAGTCTTAGGGGCTGATACTTGTCTCATATCTGTCAACAAAGGGACACTTCACAGCTGGTTAATGGGTACATGGGGAAGGGACCTTTCCGAGCAAATCTATTAAAACAGGTACCTGCTGGCTTTGTCGGTAGGCTGGTCAACTACAGTTTGTACACAACACCTGTACCAAACACTTGTAACCCCTTGTAACGTATTCTTCTTGGGCGTCTTTCTTTGTTCTTAGTCCATGAGAAATAAGATTCGGAAATGGTAACGCCTCTACGAAGGATAAGGAAACTGGCCAACCAGAATATGGAACGCAGAGAGGTACAGAACTAAGGCAGATCTAAGAGAAAGCAGAATGCACTTCGACGAGACGAACTCCCAAGAAGAGCGAATCAGACCTGGAAAACCATGCCTTATGCCTAGACGACACCCCCGCCTAAGACGTCACAAGCATCACCCAACTCAGCTGCTATTCACATATATGTATTAAATTAGTTATAATCTAATAGGTGTTTTATATCAAACCATATTTATCTGAATCATTAGATCATTTTATAATTTTATTTTATTCCAATCATGTAATCAATGTAAATAAAAACTTAGTTTCTTTATGTAGTTTATATACTATTATATTACACAATACCACCCCTTATTATATTATATAGTTAATGGTAACAATTTTTTATATATATAAACAGGTATACACTAATACCTTTGCAGGACTCAATCTTAATTAATTAATTAATATAAATATATTTTTGGATCATTCCCTTCAGTGATTATCCTTATATTCCAACAAATGACAGTATACATAGCAGAGTTTTACTAAAAGTTCTATTACCTTGCTTTCATATTATATAATAATGCTAGTCATTCATATTAATTCTCTTTTTAGATCTAACCAAATATTTCTCAACATTTTTCTTGGTCAAAAGGTTAATAAAAATTAATGTAACAAAACTTACCCACCCAAAATATAACTCAAGGTAAACAGCAACATCATTCGACAGTATTTGTCATTCCTCTCTGCGTGCCACCTCAATATCAATTTTTACTAAAAGTAGACTAAAATAATTCTTTCCGTTAACTCCTCAATCGTCGAGATTGATAAAAATAAAAAAAAAATGTCATTTATAATTTAATACACATCCTTTACCTTAATCCTTTCACATTATCAATACGTTTATTGGTGATTAAAATTCAGAATTAGTGATTAAAAATAAACTGAGATCTACTATTAATTTACTTGCACTGGAAAAATGAAGAAAAAGAAAACTTAATATGACTTTCAATTTCATACAATCTTTTCAAGGTGTAATTTGATACTTGATCAAAACAAATTCTACTACAAATCACTAATTTAAAAAAAACAACAAAAAAAAACCTAAGTTAGTTCTAAAATAAGTATCAACTCATATTTATCTTTTTTAATCAAAATTTTATCTTTTCCCTTTTCACTTGAATTTACAGAAAGTGAATTCCAAATTTCTAAATTAGATACCAATAATATTTTATGGTATTTACTAACTATCAGAAACCATTGAAGCCCAACTTTAAATATACTTATGCTAAGACTGATGCGCTGAGTTTTAAAAATATGATTATAGATTTGTCTTAATTTTCATACACCAATGAATAACTTAAAGCAACAGCTTACTGTTTAATTATTGATGCTAATCACTTATTACCTAGAGGCTTTTAGTAACTCGGTTAGTAATCTATGGATATCAGTACGGATCATTGTAGATGTAATCTACACGAAGAATCAATGCACTAACCGGTTTTCGCCAGATGCGGGTCACCTAATTTATTGAATTTCATTTTTAACTGACATTAGTATTGGAACGTACAATTATAATAAAATCCTACTTTATGATTATTGAATTTAATAATTGTGTGTTTTCAAATAATTAGAAAATCGATTGCCACCGTGTCAATGGGCCTTTATGTTGTTTTTTGTGCCTTTAATGTAACAAACACTATAAAACACTACATGTGGACACTTCATCCCACATTAACTTTTTATATACAAGATATGAGGATGTTGGAATGATGGTGGTGAAAGTTTTGCTTTATTTTTAGAAAGTGAATGTGCATAAAATATACTTATGTATATTGTATAATTATATATATATACATGTCATATAATGCCATTGGTTATTTCTTTTTAGGAGTTAAAGTCGATGAAATATATTCAGAACTAGTACCTATTACTATTGGAGTCCCGCAAGGATCGATTTTATCTTTAGCCCTAGTCTTTTTAGGTCACAATTGAAATGGAAAAAGTTAAAATTGAACTGGAATAAGTACGAGTAGCATCGGAATCAGAAAAGGTTTCAATTGAAATGGGAAGAAATACATTTGAAATAGGAAAGGTTAAAATTGATTCAGAAAATGTTTCAATTTACTTACAAATAGTGTATTATTTTCCTGAAATAAGAGACAACGGTAATAAAAAAAAAGTTTATCCAATGAATTTCAGGGTTTGGTGTTTCTTAAATACAAATACGATTTTTAACAGTAAATGAATAACACTTTAGATGTTTTAATAGTATTATGATGGTTAATAGATAGAATAACTTTTTATAGAATGAAATATGAATGATTAAATTTATTTTATGAATAGGTTCCGAACAGTAGGTCTGAGAGCCTCTTCCAGTTGTTCCGCGAAATAATTAAAAAAATAAATTTTCGATTTATTCTAATATTTTTATAAACAATACTTTTTATTTTCATAACCATGTTCTCTTATGTGCATCGTATGTAGCAGTTTCGCCATTTTCCTATTTCTACCGAAAGTGTTCCGAGGCCAAAAAAGGAAACCACTAATTTAAAGTGCTACTATTTATTACCTTAGCAAAAATAAAATTAAAACAGTACATGATGGCTTGAATCCTTTACTGTTCATTTTAAGATTATTAGCTTTTACTATTTAATATTTAAAGCTTAATTATATTTCAAATGTTGAAAAGGTTCCCTCTTCAAATTTTTGAACCATAAAACAATCAGCTGAAAATCCTAGGCATAAAAAGAAAGAATGTCGTGAAGACGTCATCAAGATTAGGTTAAAAATACATTACCCGGAAATTGATATATGAAGAAAATCTGATAAAGGAAGAAGTGTCAAATGGGTTTCTGCAAATTAGAATAGAAAACAGATTTGATGTCAATCAAACTTTATTATTTAATAATTATCTTTCAATATAAAAACTATGTGAGAAATTAATTATATTAGTGAATAATAACTTAGTAATTAAATCTGTCTAGGTTAACCTTATGTTTAAATCATCAACGTAACGGGATACTTTGAGCTAGATTCGTTGCATTCCCGTTTCCCAGAAGAAAACAAATCATCAAAGCAATATAAAAAATACTATAAATCCTGACATCAATTAAACTATCTCTTATATGAGACGATTTATGATTCCAACATAAAAAATATATAGAGCAAATTTTAACACGTGGAATTGTTGGTTACGTAATTTGTAGGAAAGTAAACTATAAAAATATATTTTGGTATTATCAGACAGTGGGAGGTGTTAATAAGATTACTTTTATCGACGTTACTTTATTTAAGCTTGATCAAACATTAACAGCGTTGCATAACTCTGTCATTTTTTCATTCCTAAAAATATATTGTCAAATAATGTCACTTCACCATAGCCTTGAAGGAGAAGGTAATTTTATCATTGGATCGATTATTAATCAATTACATATGCATAAATAAATACGTATTAGCCTTTACTAGGGAACAGATAAATGATATAGTTCCCTTAATATATTATATTATGTATACAATTCTAAAAACATAAGAAAATAATAGTCATAAAAAATAGTCACTAAGCTTGTGTTTACATATCTTATTGATTCCCAAATGGAGGTTTTCTTTGTAATGATAAAACATTCAACAATAATAAACAAATAATGAAACAATAACAAGATTATTATTGCACCTTCTTTAATTTTGGATTTAACCAATCTACCCGGATCACGAATGAAGGTCACTTTTTCCATTAACATTAAATTTAAGGTTACCTCAAACCATATTACCTCGAGATAAGGCTAAAATTATTACTGGAAGTAGGGAATACAATTTCCATATTTATTATATTTTTATAATTTATTACCGCTAATTAAAACTTATTCAATATTGTGTGAAAACGTTTCGGCCTAAGTTGCAGTGTATTTTCTTCATTGGCAGAACCTTCTAACCAATTTCTTAAATTAGATCTACAATAGATAAGCACTTTTTAATGGATAGAATTTATTTAATGAATAATTTATACGAGTGAGAGAGA